>NC_049993.1:20538611-20558280 GCF_000003815.2 Branchiostoma floridae
CGTACTGGACGCAGTGATGCAAATACTGGACGCACTGACGCGCGTACTGGACGCACTGATGCGCGTACTGGGCGCATTGATGCGCGTACTGGACGCACAGACGCACGTACAGGACGCACTGACGCGCATACTGGACGCACTGACGCGCATACTGGACACACTGATGCGCGTACTGGGCGCATTGATGCGCGTATCGGACGCACAGACGCACGTACAGGACGCACTGACGCGCATACTGGACGCACTGACGCGCATACTGGACACACTGATGCGCGTACTGGACGCAATCACGCGCGTACTGGATACAATGTCGCGTGCACAGGACGCAATGCCGGACGTACTAGACGCACTGACGAGCGCAAAGTTAAGTTCCAGAAGTTTTTGGGCGCATACCGACAGTGAGACCTGTGACAGACGGCTCAGAAACACGGAGACGTCTCGAAAAGGCTTGAGGACTTTCACTTCTAACGTCTTCTTCAGAAACTGCCTTGTAGGTCAGTCTTGTCATATTCATTATATTTTACGACAAAAGAAACCCTTCCTGCGAACCTGACCGTGGTTCAACCCTCCGCTGTGACGGCTGGTTCTTTGATACGTCACACGGAAGGCAGGTGGATCTATCTTTAAGTCACGGGCAGCTAAGAACAGCCGATTGTTGCAGTTGAACGCCTAGAAAATGGCCCGTTTGCACGCTACATGCCCGGAGTCACGCAAGTCGTGCAGACCGCTACAAGCGGCGTGACACTGCGATAAACCGCTGTGAAATCACCCGACACTGGGTGCCTTTGAACTTGGAGTGCACCAGAAGTTTGGACTCTCACATTACCGAAAACTCAAACGCGCTTTAAAACGGTGCGAGTCACGGCAGTTATGGGCATGCCATGGTGTAGAGAGAGCCCTGTTCCATAAAATGATGTAACAAGTTATGAAATCTAACAGTTAAAGCCAAAGGGAAAACTAAATATATCCCCCTAGGCTTTTTGAGGCAATGGGTTGTTACCCACTGTGTCTAGGGCACGGCATTGGAAGGAGGACCGAAAGTCATGTAAGGACGTCACTGCCTTTCCCAAGGGCACAAGATCGGGAACCTGACAGGATTCGAACTCAGGACCGCTTGGTCCTGGGTCAAACACTCTGCGCTCTCCAAACACACCCACAACATGTACGACTTTTAACAACGCGTTGCCCTGGAAAGTTCACCAGTGCCTAGTTCCCTCTCCTGGCTGCGTGCAGAGCCTGCCCCGGTGTCTCCGCGCGTTTCAAAGTACACATCGTGTCAGTCAGCCCGCCGATTAACGCCTGATTGGTGTAAACTATCCCGGGCACCGACAAGCAGCCATCCAAACGCTACTGCTGACCTCACGGAAACCCCGCTGCTGAACTCAGGCTGGGAGTTCGCTACTACAGTACAGGGCATTCACCTCATAGTCTCGTCAGCAGACTCCTGTGCAGCAACGCAACGTTATTCCTACCCTTACAGACACACCACTGTTGAACTCAGGCTGGGGAGTTCGCTACATACAGAAGGCCATTCACTTTGTAGTCTCGGTACCAGGCTCCTGTACACCAGCCCCAACGTTACTCCTACCCTCACAGACACACCACTGTTGAACCCGGGCTTGGGAGTTCGCTACAGCAGGACATTCACCTTTACTGGAGCGTAGCCTCGTCATCAGGCTCCTGTGAGGCAATCCCAAAGTTAGTGCAGCACTGCTGAACCCTAGCGTCTGGAGTTCGCTACAGCGGAAAATTCACCTCTGCTGAGGCATAGCCTCGTCAGCAGGCACCTGTACACCAGCACGAAAGTTACTGCGGTCATGCCGAACCCAGGCGTGTGGAGTTCGCAACAGCAGGGCTGTACCTCAGGCTGTTAGGGTGAAGCTTCATCAGCACATGCCCCCTCCCCCCTCCCTCGTTACTGTGTACATGTTGTGGGTGATTTCCACGCCGTCCTCTCCCCCATTAGTGACAGTTGCCCGGCTGATCCTCCCTGAGAGTCGTTAGTCCGTCTGCCTGGCCCCTCGCCAGCCGGCATGACACACGGCCCTGTCTGTAACAACCCGCCACCTGATGCCTCCAAACACGGAGCGTATGGAGGGGGGAGCTGTAGAGTTCGGATCTGTTGGCGGAATTAATCATCAAGGCGGATTTAAAGCGTGATTGCCAACGTAAAGGATTTGTACAGCAAATGTCTACAACTATCAGACCCGCATTCAAAGGAGAATTTCGCATTCACCGATCGAAACTCAGGGTTCTCCCCTGGAGAGTCTCAGACTCTACAGTTAACTCAATGTAATATCTTACTGCACACATAACGTGCATCAAGCACTTGACTATGGACTCGATGTGCTAGTCTGTGTAACACAAACTCCGCTGTCCAGGGCTCTAACTGGCCCCTCCCGCGGATGTTTGGCGGGCTGCTATAAGCGAGATTTAATCAGGCTATCGATGTGCTTACTGCCTTTTTAGATATATACAACCACTGTCAACAACTATCAGACCTGCATTCAAAGGAGACTGTACGGCCATAAGTCGGGCCCTCTCTCTCACACAGACGAGACGTTGCCTCCCTGTCCCTTTCTATCGGTATTTTCATGGTCATTACTCCAATGATCTCGCACTACACTATTAGCCCGGCTTCAAAGAAGAATTTGTAATGCCATTAGTTATCAGTCGCAGTTGGCATCAAAGCTGGTCTCTCTCTCTCTCTCTCTCTCTCTCTGTCTCTCTCTCTCTCTCTCTCTCTCTCTCTCTCAGACGAGACGTTGCCTCTCTGTCTCTTTCTATCGGTATTTTCATGGTCATTACTCCAATGATCTCGCACTACACTATTAGCCCGGCTTCAAAGAAGAATTTGTAATGCCATTAGTTGTCAGTTGCAGTTGGCATCAAAGCTGGGCTCTCTCTCTCACAGGCGAGACGTTGCCTCACTGTCTCTTTTCGATTGGTACTTTTCATGGTCATTGCTCAAATGATCTTGCACTGCTACGGTGTATGGGAGTGTTAGCTCACCCGTTCATCCGTGTTGATGGCTTTTATGATGAATACGGATCAAAACTATGATTTCTGTCACAAAGGAATTAGACAGACTGTAAAGCAATGGTATTTTTTGAAGAAGAGAATCGATTCTCCCCTTTTACGGCACAAAAAAGTGCTACTGATGTTGATTTGTCTTGGTTGAATTCGTCTGGCTGCACAGCAACAGTTTGTGTCAAGGAAAGACTTAACCCACCCCTACTACGACGCACAGAAGTGCTACATCAGCAGAAGTTAACTTTTGTTGGTTGAATTCATCACGATGACGTGAATACGGATGTTGAACTTTAAATTTCCAGCAAGAGATTGGACTAACTGCAGATCACCAGCGTACCGTTTATGTAGCCTCGATCCACCAGGCTTTCCTACGGGGGTGCGGGGATCGTAGCCTCGATCCACCAGGCTTTCCTACGGGGGTGCGGGGATCGTAGCTTCCACCAGGCCTTCCTACGGGGGTGCGGGGATCGTAGCCTCCACCAGGCCTTCCTACGGGGGTGCGGGGATCGTAGCCTCCACCAGGCCTTCCTACGGGGGTGCGAGGATCGTAGCCTCCACCAGACCTTCCTACGGGGGTGCGGGGATCGTAGAATTCGGCCAAAAAAATCGGGAAATTGGCCGGGGGAGTCAGTCCATGCTAAGGTAAATGGCTGAACAGTCGACCAACTCCTCTAGTAGCAAAACTCCCCCTGGCAAATTATTCTCCCTATAAGTATAACAGCCAGCGTAGTCAGTCTGGAAGAGGCTACCGTTTCTATGATGTGATATGATGAAGAGTTGTTGCACTTTCCGGTATGTGACGTCTCCTAACAACCGCTAAATGCCACCGTTACGTTCCTCTAATGACTGATGGATCGGCGCGTAACAGAAATATTCCGTCTCCGGTTGACATTTCACAGGTCGCCTCAGGGGTGCTGCCGCCGGCGCGGGGAAAGTTTTAACATTTCGGAGATGATATGCCACCTGCTTCTCGGCATAACCACAGCGTATGAAGGGTTGGGCATGGGGAAATGAATGCCGTGTTTCTGGCTACGGCCCTATATTAAGAATAAATGAATATGGTGTTTGAGTAGTGGCTCTCTGATTTTGTCTTTTTTTGGATGTGCAGTACAAATACCGTCAAACAATGTTAAAATGTTCATACATCAGGAATCTGACGTACTGTCTCAACTCTCGTTGCAATTGCAATCTTCATAAATCAAAACAAGTCAAATCAACTGGTATTTTCAACAACATCATAACGCTAATTTTCTATAGCAACAGAAATGAGAATATGTTGAAATCTATTCTACAATGTTTTCATCATTCAGATGTCAGATCGAAAGTTCTATGTCCCTTACCGGCAGTCTATCAACGAAATGCTAGGGTCGACACGTTTTACTAAGGTGGATGGGAAACCTGAAACGCAGTATTTCTTTCCCCAGGCCTTACTGAAATAAGCGGAGTTGCATGTCTCCTAGCAGCCGACAAACGTGACGTTCCTCTAATGGATGATGAATGGCAGCGCGAAATAAATATTCCATCTCCTTTTGACATTTCCTGTGGTTGAACTTTACTTTGTGACTTTGCCACCTGGTTCTCGACACACACGTAACAGGGTTCTTCCCTGCTAGTGTTTGTTTGTATGTAGTTGGTCGGCATAACTCAAGAAGCTGTGGATGGATTGTAATGAAACTTGGTACATAGTTACGTCTTGTCTTATCACTTTGCTTTGTAACTATGCCACCTGGTTCTCTGCGCACACGTAACAGGGTTTCTTCCATGCTAGTGTTTGTATATAGTTGGAAAGCATAACTCAAGAAGATATGTATGGATTGTAATGAAAAGTGGTATGTCGTTAGGTGTTGTCCTATCGAAGAAATGATTACATTTTGAACCCCTTGCTGCTTTCCCTGGAGCTGCAGCATAACATCCTGTTTTGTTATCCCGTGTTCTGGACAAGCTATGGCCATTCGTGGGGGAAAAAATAACATATACGTTTGGACCAGCCAACAGCTTTATTCATCAAGAGAACATGATCATATGATTTCATTTACAAAATCAGCGGGAGACCATTATATTGCGCCAGTCTTAAAGGTTGACATCGTTTGGCGGAGGTATGTGGTCGTGGAACTCTTTTTACACTTTGCAGTAATGTCACGTCTGTTACAGACGTCTCGCTAATGGATGATTGATCGCTGTGTGAGAGAAATATTCCATGTCCTTTTGATATTTAACAGCCTGCGTTCATATGTGCTGCGGCTAAGCCGTTATGGCGATATGTCTGTGTCTAAAACACAAAGTACATGTATGTGTAGGGTGAAGACGAGGTCAATGTGGGATGCGTGCCGCTGCAATGTTCCTCGTGATTATTCTTTGTCTGATTTCAAATGAAGCTTAATGGAAGCTATTCTATACATGATCCTTTATATAAAAACAGTCAGTAGTCGATAGTCAAACGGACCAATAGGAGACGATGATGCTATTCATACTGGCCAATAGGAGGCGATGATGCCATTCGAACCGTATGTCATTATCCAATAGGAGACGTTTATGCCATTCGAACTGTTTGCCATTTGGCAATAGGAGACGATGATGCCATTCGAACTGAACTATAGGAGATGAGCAAGGAGATCCGATTCGATCAGCACAAGATGATGATGCCGTTCAAAATGGCCAATTGGAGATGATAGTGACATCTATACTGACCAATAGGAGACGATGATGCCAATCGAATTGACCTATAGGCGATGATGATGCCATTCAAACTGACCAATAGGAGACGATTATGACATTAACAGGTAAACTTGATGCCATCCTTACGATGATGCCATCAGAATTGACGCCTTTCGAACTAGCCTATAGGAGACATTGATGCCGTCCGAAGTGACCAATAGGAGACGCTGACGCCTTTTGAACTGACCAATAGGAGACGATTATACCATTAACGAACAGTAACTTATTATCTAAAACGTCCTTTGGACAGGAACACATCATCAAGGCCCATCCCCCGGTAACCAGTGTCCACAGAGTTGTTGTGCACGCATTGGTAATGAAAACTCGGGAAGACGTCGGAATTGTCTTGAAGGCCTCCCAAAAAATGAGTACGTGACATAACCGATGGAAACGTTAGCAACATTTTCCGCTCTGTCACATAAGACAGATTCTTCAGAGGATCATCATCATCTTCACGGCACAGTTCAGCTGGAGCGCATGTGGGGAAACCACCGCGCGTTTTCCACGCTCTTCTGTCCAGTGTCTTCTTTCTCGTTCCTTCCCAGATGTACCCCAAGTCCCTCACGACAGATTTACTCCAGGTCATTTGCTGCCATCCCTTCTTTAGCTTTCTTTTGCCTTCTGAAATCTAGTCCTGAGCCATACGAGGGAGGTGTGTCCTTGCCATTCTATCAACATGCCCCAGCCAGGTAGCGTGCGTAGTGCGTAGTGCGTAGTCCAGTGGTTAGCGGCCCTGCCTCTGGAACTAGAAGCCGTGAGTTTGATCCCGACTGTGTCGCTCACCTGACATGCACACTACTAAAAGGAAGCGGGATGTTAAGCCGTGGTCCATTGTTCATTGTGATTGTCGAAAAGAGCTAGCGAAATTTTCCCAGTACAATGAACCGGTATTAAAGTACATTTTGTACTGTACATAGCGTCTGCCCTCTCTGGTCACGACCAGTGGAAGACTAGCTCTTCAGTGAGCTAAAACTGGCTCGAGGTCACTGTCCTTAACCACAGAGTACGCCATCCCCGGAATCCGCTTGGCGCGGCCCAAACCGCGTCCAGACCAGACATGAAGGGTGTCTGCAGGTGCCACTGTTTCATGTGGAACACGTGTTGCGGTGCAGCCGGAATCAAACTCACGGCTTCTAGTTCCAGAGGCAGGGCCCCTAAGCACTGGACTACGCATGCTACGTCATCCGTACAACACGCCCCAACCAGGCCAGAGAGGACGCCATCCCCGGCATCCGCTTGGCGCGGCCCAAAACCGCGTCCAGACCAGACAAGAAGGGTGTCTGCAGGTGACACTGTTTCATGTGGAACACGTGTTGCGGTGCCGGTAGCCGCGGCCCGGGTGCCAGCGCGACCGTGATGGATGTGGGAACTGCTGCGGCAGGAGAGGACTTGGGTCCCGCCCAAAGACTTGGGTCCTGCCCAAGCAGACGGAACGACCCGAATGTACCGAACAGGCGGAGTTGACAATATCGCTTTAGACACATGGTGGGAAGGACAACAGTAACGTTTTCGGCCTACCGAGCAGGCGGGGCTGACAGTGTCGCTTCAGGCACATGGTGGGATGGCAACAGTAACGTTTTCTGCCTACAGCTACCAAAAGCCGGCTACCCGCCAGAATCTTTGGAAAAATTTGCGACTTTCTGTTACAGTTACAACATGTTAGAAGTTCGTACGTAAAGCCGGCGACTGATGTCGCTTCGGCTATCTTCGCTTCGGGTACATGACATGAAGCGAAGCCTTCGTGACGTTAACTCCTAAAGATTTGCCTGTCAGGAAAAAGAGTCAAACCTGGAAAAGTTTTGATTTTCCCTGACAGCATCTACTTAGCGAGTAGACAAGTCAGACTCTTCAGCATATAAGCAGATAATGGTGATGACTAGCGTATCTTCATTTCAGGCACATGCCAGGATGCAACATCTTCGTGACATTTTCTGCCTAACAGCTGCCTAGGGCCAGGTACATACCAAAAAGTCGTAACTGCTTTACATGACATCTTGTGCTTAGTGAGCACATAAGCAGAAGCTGGCGATGTCACCTAGCCTATCATGCTTCAGGTTCAAGTTGGGAGGCAATATCTTCGTGGCGTTTTCTGCCAAGACATAGTTACGGTTTTCCCAACGTCTTTTGCTTAGCTATAGTGAGTAGACTAGTTGCGCATATGGAGGAAAAAAATCATCGTGACGTTTTCTGAATGCCGAAAGACTGACGCTAACGAATCTGAATTGATACCGTTTGGTGTAACACACACACACATGGCAGGGTACTGTCACTCCCCCGGAGGAACCCATCCCTTGACCGGCTCTAGTCTTCTCCACATCTCGCAGCGGCACGCAGATGCCAATGTTTTACAGTGAGCTGGATAAACTAATAGTCTAACTAACTTCATAAGTACGCAAAGGTGCCAGGCCTGCCAGGATAACGAGACAGCCCGAAAACCTTACGATTCTCCCTCCCATCATGACATGTGGTTACGTTAGCCTCTTCAGTAACAGGTAGCGTGCAATGGGCAAGTGGGTAGCGATTTGGGGATTTGGAGGTTCTTCTCCCCGCCTTGTTCTAAACGCCGATCATGCACGCTATCAGGGGGATGGCTGTGGTCCGGAGGAGAGGCTATTGCTCCGAGGGAGTATCGTTAGTTTGAGCGATAAAAAAACCTGATATTGAAATGCTTCATTATTATAAGATATAAATACATGTACATAGATATTCTGGTTTAGACACAATGCAAGGACAGAAAAGTACAAATCATGACAGTTACCATAAGTTACACTTTTCCCCAGAACACAAGATAACATTTGTTCTTGCCTACAGCGTACCCTTGAAATTGTGCAAATATCGTCCCAAATTTAACGCGAACACCCTCGATTAACCGTGAACCCAGAATGGGTCCCTTATGGTCCGGGGCGACCTGTGACGTCAACTGTGGGGAGTGATCCCGAAATATAGCCGCGCTGTTACGCCGTGAGACCAGATCGGCGGTGTTTAAAGGGGGTATCTTACTGCACTTGGGACACCGGTGTGGTACTGCGGGATTCGAAGGAGTATAATCAACAAATGTTGGAGATAAAGATAGAATTTCCTTGCGTCTTGTGTATTTTGTTGTCTTCTAAGTCATACTTTTACGTATTACGCAATATCGAAATTACAAAATATGTGTCGCAGTGAATGAATCCCCTAAGTGCAGTGAGATACCGACAGTCACATATGTCGTGCGATCATCCCACGATTTTGATGCCATAGAATTTTCATGCAGGTAGTGACAGAACAAACCAACGAAAAGGATCAAAAGACAGCCTTTTGTGTAGCAAGACAGCTGCACTTTGTAGGACACGTGCATGGTTGTTCCACAAACTTAGTGGTCGTACGATGATCGCACGACGTATGTAACCACGCCTGACGGGGAACAGGTGAAATACTGTTCGCGGAGATTTAATTTCGCGGTAGCGGGAAAATTAACTTTTCGCGGTGGTTTTAATTTCGCGGTAGCACCATACACTGTAGTCTCTTACTATTATAGGAAAATGTTCGCGGTGGTTTTAAATTCGCGGTGAAGCGGCCGCTGCGAAAACCGCGAACATTAATCCACCGCGAAAGTTTCTACATTTACAGTATAGCGACATTGTTACGGCGTGGGACAGGTACCGGACCGGCGGTACCTAACGGGGAACAGGTGGTCTCTTGTCACTACATCACAGCTGTATCACGGGGAACGCAGCGGGTACCGCCCACTACTGATAACGCACATGGAACGCACCGGCACCGCCCACTACTGATAACGCATGGGGAACGCAGCGGGTACCGCCCACTACTGATAACGCATGGGGAACGCACCGGGCACCGCCCACTACTGATAACGCACGGGGAACGCACGGGCACCGCCCACTACTGATAACGCACGGGGAACGCACGGGCACCGCCCACTACTGATAACGCACGGGGAACGCACGGGCACCGCCCATTACTGATAACGCACGG
This sequence comes from Branchiostoma floridae, assembly GCF_000003815.2. Classification (NCBI taxonomy): domain Eukaryota; kingdom Metazoa; phylum Chordata; class Leptocardii; order Amphioxiformes; family Branchiostomatidae; genus Branchiostoma; species Branchiostoma floridae. The sequence goes on from NC_049993.1 coordinate 20,548,335, forward strand.
GGAACGCACCGGGCACCGCCCACTACTGACAACGCACGGGGAACGCACGGGCACCGCCCACTTCTGAAAACGCACACTGGCGACAAGTCCACGCTAGCGCAGTGTTATGTGTGACATCCACTGGGTGCTGAAATTTGATGCCAGATGGTGGAACATAAGCCGGAGTTCTGGTGCCTTTGACATACTTTTGGTAATTACCACCTCTCTTGCTGCCGATGTTTCCTCATTCCCCATTTTCAATTTGCGGCAGCTTCAAGCAGATACGGAAAGGCTTGTCTTCTTGCGTGCCGGCGTTAACTAGGCAGACTGCGTAGATTACTACGACATTACGATTTCAGAACTCCGTAGAGATAAGGTGCAAACACTGTCCAGACTTATTGTTAGGTCAAATGAGATTCTACATCTTGCGACCAACGAGGTTTTATCAAGTATCATTCTTTTAAGAATGATACTTGATAAAACAAGGGCGTTAAAACGCCCTTGTTTGTGTAATAGCTGTCGCCATACATGGTAACGTGTGCAATTGTCGGGCAAGTTCATTATTATTCATTATATAGGTATATTGCATATGTCATACATCTACTATTATCCAGCAACCTATGTGGTTTGGTAGAGACTAGCCCCAAATTACTGTACATGTTGCTGTCATCCATAAGACCCAGCTGGCGTGGAAGGATCCATGTACCCCTGTACTCAGCAGTCTGTGTAACACAAACTCTGCTGTCCGGGGCTGTAACTGGCCCCTCCCCGCTAGGAGACCGTCGGATGTTGGGCGGGCTGCTATAAGCGAGACTTAATCAGGCTATGTACTCACCAGTCCCCTGCAGTTGCTGATCGCGACGCTGGAATGTTCGTGGTCCCGGATGGTCCCGACGTAATGACACCCTGCGTGCCGCCGGGCCCCCCGCCGTGACGTCACCGTCCCGTTCTCCCCCCAGTGTTCCACCACGAAGTTCGCGGACACCAAGTCGTTATTCCTCGTGACGTTCAGGTGAAACGTTCTGCCGTAAGCGGCGATCATGTAAAATATCTGGTCGTCCTGTTCATATTGGTCCCCGTCCAACGTTATAGAGCGTCTGCTTCGAGTTCTGGGCTTGTTCATGACGCGGTAGGACTGAAACTGCCCTGTGTGGTCGACCCGCCGCGGAATGACTGTCTGATAATCCCCCAGGTTATCCAACAGGTCCGCTAAGGGATCAAGGCATGAGCGTTATACCAGATCATCGCGCCGGCCAGACATACACAAATATACAGCCTGGCGGTACGGAGAGTTCTACAAGCAGAGGTTCAGTTCCGACTGTTTTTGGACTCGTTTTTAGGTGTCCGGCTTTTTTGGGGGGTCCCGTTTGGCCATGGATATGAAGAAAACAGGACAAAATAAAACGTCCTAAAACGAGTAAAAGAACAGCCGGAGACAGACATACACAAATATACAGCATGTCGGTACGGAGGATTCTACAAGCAGAGGTGGGGTCGAGGAGATAGTAGTGGTCGGGAGTTTTACCGGGTGAGGAGACACATGGGAGAACGAGCTGGTAAAAAACCCGACCACTACTACCTCCGCGACCCAACCTCTGCTCGGAGAATGGTACAGAGGACTAGAGGTACTCTCCAAGCAGAGGTTCGGCTCCGGCTGTTTCTTTTTTACTCAGTTTTTTAGCCGTTTTGTGCGGCTTTGTATTTTGTCCCGTTTAGCCGGGATATGAAGGAAACGTCACAAAATAGAAAGTCCGACAGAACGCCTAAAATATCAATTAAGTAAAATAAAAACAGCCGGAGCCGAAACTCCGCTTGGAGTTGACTACAGGTGGTTGGAGGAATGTATGTAATGAACGTCTGCGAATCATGCGAAGGAAAGGATTCGTTACTACTAGCAGGAGGACGTATAAAGCAACATCTAGTACAAATAGAAAGCTTACTCATCCGGTACAACACCTCTCGTCTCCACCAGACTAGTTTGCGTCCCGAAAATACTGTTCAATTTTGCAAATAAAAAAGGACAATCTACAGACGCTTGATTCCTCTGGATAATTGTCTTCCTTTTTGTTCCATTTTCACCAAATTTCCGGAAAACAAGAATTCGGTAGAGACTAAATGGCGCAGCTGCAACAGACTCTAATGGGGCATTTTCTTGCAAGAAAATGTCGCAGAAATTGGCCACATACGAAATTTAACAATCGAATACCCACTTAGCTCTTCTCTCCAATTATCAATCAGTAAGACAATATTTCACCCAAGAATTCAGGTAGAGACTAACTGACGCAGCTCCATCACTCTCCTGGGTCCTGCCAGACTAAGGACCTTAAGGGGACACTTGGCCCGTGTCTGACCGGGTAACGCCTCTCGCACATTATCTGTCCTATTGGAGTTTATCTAGGTCGACGTCTATAAGTGAGTTGAGTCTATCTGGAGGCCAGACTGTTTTAAGGGCCAACTCTTCGGTTCTAAAGCCAATACCCCCCCCCCCTTCCCCAAACTCTACAACCCCCTCCCCCGAATTAAACCCTAATAAATCATAGATATCAAGGTTCTGGCATATATACTCTCCAAGCAGAGGTTAGGCTTCGGCTGTTTCTTGGCGTTTTTTTAGGCAGAAGTCCAACCTCTGCTTGAAGAGTATACATGCCAGACCCCCGATCTTAATAATATCTATAGTTTATTAGGGTCCAACTCGTGGGGGGGGGGGGGGTGTCTGGTGGTGTTGTAGAACTGAGAAGGCCCTGGAAACAGTCTGGCATACAGAAGAGACAAACTGGTACTAGTTTAACCTCTCATTGAAGAGTATTGATATGTCCGAGTATGACATACAGAAGAGAGAAACCGGCACGACTCACCCACGGTAATAAAAACAGCCGGAGCCTACCTCCACTACTAAGAGTATATATAATATGCCCGAGTATGACATACGGAAGAGAGAAACCGGTACAACTCACCCACAGTCATAAAAACAGCCAGAGCTTAACCTCTACTACTATAAGAGTATATATATATAAGCGAGAGTATGACATACAGAAAAAACAAACCGGTACTAGTCTAACCTCTCCTTGAAGAGCATACATGTATATCAAATGCCAGAGTATGACATACAGAAGAGACAAACCGGTCCGACTTACCCACAGTCCGTCTCCGCGCGGCGGCCCCCAGCACACAGTTCCTCGCCAGGCTCAGTAGACACACAATCATTAAGGTCCAAAGTTCCATAATTTCACGCTGCGCCCGTGGTTAGAAGCTGTCCGTCCCTGTCCGCGAGCAGGCGGGCGGGTCCGCAGCTATCTCCCAGTCCTGCGGCTGTTCCTGGTCACCTCCCGGGCGGGGTGAACCGTCACCACCATCCCGAGCCGTCCCGGGTGGAAACTCCGCGTTAGGAACGCCCTTCCCCCGTACGGAACACAAACGGTAGCTGTAAACTCCGCACAGTAACGCCCTCCTCCCGTACGGAACACAGACGATAGCTGCCGATGCTCCTCAGCCCAGTCGGAGATTCAATCCAGCCCCGCCGAACGCCGCCGACACGTGTCTACACTGGGAAACATCAAGAGAGGCGTTATTAAGGGTGACCCGGGGTGTGCGCGCCCCTGACAGGTGGTAGCGGGCCTCCAGTCCCGCAGCCGATGGACCGTGCAATGGGCGGTAATATCCGCCCCCTCGCCTGCCTACAACTCAATCAGGCTACGTACAGAAAACACGTGGTACGAGCTGGGTGGGGAGCGGGCCTGTCTGTTGATAACCTGGAACCCAGGCTTCTAAGGCTACCTGGTCAGCTCTAGGCCCTACACAGGCCAGCTCCTCAACTCCGGGGCCTCACAGGCTAGCTCTTCGGCTCCAGGGCCTACGTACGGCTGATGGAAACTTACATGAGAGTTTTGATAATCTTGTTAGCCGTAAACAGAGGCCGGTTACCAGGCTATTCTGTAGCCCTGGTAGAGGCTAGTTACTTGGTTTTTCTATAGCCCTGGAAGAGGCTGCTAACCAGACTAGGCTGCAGGCGCTGCAGGCGAGAGTCTGTAAGTTTGCTGACAGCCCTGGGAGAGGCCGGTAACCAGGCTAGGCTGCAGGGGCGAGTCTGTAAGTTTGTCCGTGTCGTCAGGCAACCGCAGGATCGGGTTGCCGCCGCCTCGTCACGGGCCCTCCCGAGGCACCTTATCTAAATATAACACCATCGAATCAAACCTTGTCTAAAAATAAACAGTCCGGGACGGGAAATGATCAATCTAGCGCGGGAAAGAGAAACAATTAAGCCGCCGGGCGGCTGGGGCGACCCCGGGGGAGGGAGGGCAGGGCCCGGGCCGCGCGCAGTCGCGCAGAGTCGCCTGGTGTACGCAGGCTCGGGCGATGACGCTGTTTCTGTGGTAAGATTATTCAATAAACGTACTACGGGCCACACGAACGCGGTTCTCTGGATGACGTTTCTGCCCATCCTAAAATCGACGTGAGAGAACGAACGATGCATGGGCTAAATCTAGCTCAAGTTGAACGGATAATCTAGGCTCGATTTTTATGACGTAATTGTGTTGATTTTTCTCAGCGACTCATGACGATTACAACGATTACTGCGGTATCGTGTGGAAAACATGACAGCGAACAACTTGTTATCACCTAAAGTAGGTGTTTTTTGTGACCATGAGCCGAGACGAGCCGGATTTTCAATGGAGCCGAGCCAACATCAACACGCTTCGACGTCACCCCTGAAATCCTCTTGTCGTGGCCCTGAGTGTGGAGCTGTCCACAGAGCAGGTACCCAGAAGATCAGCTCGCCGCTCACAACGCGCTATCTTATCACGCACCACAACTGTCGGCTTTCCCACCGACTCGGCGACAATCTTGGGGGCGACCTTCGCGTCCTTCTCAGCCGCCAATGACGTCTTTAAGACTCAAGAAGTCGATCCTTCAAGACACGAGACCTGGGGTCCGGACGTGCGGGTGTAAACAGCCTGAGGAAGGGTAGCCTTCAAGCAGATGGGCGGGCCCGGCGGGTTCTGTACGGTTTCTACTGATGCGTGAGAGAAAGAAGGAAGGAAGGGGAACATGGAAGGAAAAGGAACAGAACGGAAGGAGAAAGATAAAAAGAAAGCAGAAAGAATGATGTAAGGACTAATGGAAAGAAAGGGGTAGAAAGAATGAAGGAAGAAAGACAAAGAAAAAGAAAGAAAGAAGACAGAAAGAAAGGGAGAGAGAAAGGGAGAGAAAAGGGAAGAGAGAGAGAAAGAGAGAGAGAGAGAAAGGGAGGGTGAGAAAGGGAGAGTGAGAGAGTGAGAAAGAAAGAAAGAAAGGAAGGAAGGAAGAGAGAGAGAGAAAGAGAGACCGAGAAAGGAAGAAAGATAGATGCCACGATGTAGCCGCACATCTGATGAGATGACAATGAGATGTCTGGATGCTGTGCGCCCAAATCGGCCCTGAGTGAGCGATCTGCGCATGTCTGGATGCTGTGCGGCACAATCGTTCCTGACGTTGAGCGATCAGCGACAGCGGCGCTGGCACGGGCATGGCGGGAACTTCCGGAGCCCAGCCTCCGGGATGGAGTCACATTTGGCAACATTGTAACAAGACTTGACACGAGCGGACACCGTTTGTAACACTGTAACAAGAGTCAAGACGTGACACGAGCGGACACCGTTTGTAACATTGTAACAAGACGTGACTCTCACAGCAAATCTTCATCTTAAACGCTTCACAGTTCATTATTGTCAGTCTGACCAGACGGCAACAACAGAAGTTCCCTATTTTACGAGTACATCAATGTCTTATGGGTCTCCTCAAGTCCCTAACTGACATATGGCTGTACACATCCGGACGGATTGAGAAAGTTTGGAAAGCTCACAGACAATCATCAGCGTGACATGATCATCTGATCTCTGTTTTCTCTCAATCTCATGGTAGGGCTCTTCGAGCTATCGATGTGATGTTCATTGGGAGGACGTTCTTTTCTAGTGCATCCCGAATTCAACTATTGTTCAGGAAGAAGATTCTTAGGATATTATAGACCTGATCAGTTCATTCCGGTTACTGTTTGAGAAGGAGAAGAAGAAGACTGTCTGAGTTTGAAGCATGTTACAGACTCTGATGATCAAGAAGTTATCGTGATTACTGCCGCGCCGGCTGTGACATGGTCCCCAACCAATGCAATGATGAAAACTCTCTCTTAGATTGTCCTTCCGACTTTCAAGCGGCTAAATGCAAACATCTTGTGGTCAATAAATGTTGTTGTTGTTGTCCTTGTTTAACGTCTACTTCTCCGCTAGACATGGTCTCTTGGTGCTTTTTCTGCTGGGTGCTCTTAGATTTGTTGACCTCGCTGGTGCTTGTACTCTGGTACTTTGCATATGCGTGTTTGGGGTGTTTTAGACCTGCTCGGCGAACCTTCTCGTGCCTTCTATGTATTTGGCGAACGCCAAATACATCCTCTTGTTTGCTTCGTTCGTCAGGTCGCTTCGCATTCCTGCTAGGGATACAACATCCATCGTTCTTTCTTGTCTGGTGTTGTCTGGTGTTCTCATATTTTGGGCATTCATACATGTAATGGTCTATATTTTCCCTTGTAAATGCCTAGGACTGAACAAGATGCAGTGACTACCGACTGTTAGCCAATATCAGGACATGTTCGGGAGGTGAGGTTCGGGATGTGTCTCTCTGACTGAAGCGAGTTAGGAGCTTTGTGTACTAGGCTAGCTGCGGTGACAGTCGTCTATGACATGGTCACCAGCCAATGACGATGACTATGACTCTAAGATTGCCTTTCTGACTTTGTCCACAGTGGTTCGGGCGTTTGCCAACTTGGTGGCCGAGAAGTCACCAGGAACAGGTTGTGGTGACAGTTGGCTGTGACATTCATTGCCCACAACCAATGACGCTTTTTTTCTGGGTGCGACATTGACGGTGTCTTTCTGGGTTTGAAGCGGCTCAGGCATTTTACAACCTTTTTGTGGTCAAGAAGTCATCAGAAACATCAACAGGCCGTGGTTACTCCCGGATTTGTCATGGTCATGACCAATGACGATGTTCATATTGCTACATTACCGGTGTCTGCCCGACTTTGAAGCGGCTCAGGCATATTGGAAACTTTGGTGGTAAAGAAGTCGTCAGGAAGAGGCCGTGGTGACTGCCGGTTTTGTCATGGTCATGACCAACGACGATGGTCAGAACATTGCTCATGATGCCACATTACCGGTGCCTTTCTGACTTTGAAGCGGCTCAAGCATAATACAAACTCTGGTGGCCAAGAAGTCACCAGGAACTGGGTTTGGTGACCGTTAGTTGTGCCATTGCCCACATCCAATGCCGGCTTTGTCATGGCCCTGACCAAACATGTATAACGATGGTATGGTCAAAACTTTCTTCATTATGCTGTATGGTCGGTGCCTTTCTAACTTCGAAGCGGTGCAGGCATATTGCAAAATTGGTGGTCAAGACGTCACCTGGAACAGGGTGTGGTGACTGTCAGCTGTGCCATTGCCCAGAACCAATGACGATTTCTTCGGGTTTCTGCATTGCCGGTGACTTTCTGACTTTGAAGCGGCTCAGGCATATATTTTCAAACTTTGGTGGTCAAGAAGTCACGTGAGTAAGGAGTGCCTGCGGAGTGCGTCATCACTCTGCTCCAACATAAACAAACTCCGTTCTGACTCCAGAAGTATGACTGTAAATGGTTATGGCGAAACGCTGGCTTGACGCGCGCGCATTCTCCGCAGTGTCGCGGGTTAGCACGACCACCATCGGGCGTTCTCGGAATGGGGAGGCTATCTGGGGACTAACCCTGGCCTGACGCAGGCGGCGTCAACGTTACGTAACCTGTGTGACAACCGATATCCTCCCGGGCTCTTGGGCCGGGCTGAACAAGCTGCTAAGCGGCTTGGCATGCTGGTGTGAGAGCCAGTTAGATAACTAATGGGGATCAGTAGCATCAAGGACTTCCGATCCCCCATGCTTGCCAAGTGCCAGGACTGTCACACGGTATATAGTAAAATGTGGGCTTCTGGTAGTGTTCTGTGGAAACCTAAAGGTGTTCGCACCCACGTGACCGTGACGTCAGTATTGGCCGCCATGTTGGATGGTTAAACCTGGAAGTCGCCAGGAAAATTTTAACTTTCCTCTATATCATACACGTATTTGATTACGATGTACATATCTAATTGCACTGTACATTTGATTACAGTCTACAAATGAAAATGTATAGGTCCAGGTTCAATAAACCTGCATGGCGTGCAAACATTGAAAAACTAAGACCATGATTACTAAGGCCATGATTAATACTGAATATTGTGACAGGAACCTACCAAACATGTTTGCCATTTCTTGGCCTGTGTTTGTGAGAACTGCTACAATGATCTACAGTGGGGAGTAACGAGAAGCGAAGATTCCTGCTGAGAACCAAGGTTCGGCACTGACTCCTGCCTCTAGGACATTCTTAAGATGTTACCGAGAATAAGACGTATATGTCTTAAGACGCAGCTGACGTTCGTGACGCATGGCCGCGCAGTTGACGTAACGTAACAGCTGTAGGACCCGCACCGGGCCAAACTAACGCGATGTTCTGTACCACAGCACACTGCAGAACTAGAAACCGATGTTGCCATGATCCAATCTCCAAGCAGATCCTACGGTGCCATAATATGGTATCAAAGTTGGCCAAGGGGTATAGCTGGCCAAAGGGAGTCAAACGGGCAAACACACTCCTAGACCGTCTTCACTCCTATGCCAGCTTTTGATACTATCTTCTGCTACAGCAGGATCTGCTTTGAGATTAGCCAAGATCACGAAAAAATGATTTACAGGTGTTTAACTCGTCGTTTGTCTTTAAATCATCGGTTGACGTCGTCTAACGTTAGGATGTTTAGACAAGACCCAGAGGCCATGGGCTCAAATCCCTTGACAAGCCACCAATGTTTTTGTCCTTCGGAAAGGCACTTCACGCGACTTTCCTCACTTCACCTAGGTGTGAACATCGGTTCATCAAACGATCAGCAATCAAACGTGTACAGTTTAGACTATGCTAAAACTTATCACAATGAAACTGTACTAGTGCAAATCCGCGGGCTATGTAGCTGTCAGGGGTACATGTTTCTCACAGCGGGCTGAGAGCTACATAAACAGCACTTTCCCGGGTTGACTGGCGGAACGGTTTGGCACAAGTCCCGATCTCAACAGCCTTGTACACCGGCTTATCGGCACTTCACATGTACAGGACCTGAACACGCTCAAACACGGGCCTGCGCAACAATACATCAATCAATGGGCTCATCAACACGGCTTAGCGCAACCTTTCAGGGGCAGCGTCCTGGATAAACTTAAACGTGGGTCCTCGGAACAGTGCATGAACGATTTAACCATAGCAATTCCAGCAGCATGTCAACAACGAACACAACCGGTTATGGCCTGTGTGCCAGACTGTCTGCAGGGCCTACACAAGCCATTTCCTCAGCTCTAGCATAGGATTAACATGTTCCCAAGGAAATGTTACCACAGCTACCCCACCCCCTTAGTAAGACCCTGTTTCTCCGTAGGGTATGTTGGCCCTAGAGCCGATGAGCTAGCCTGTCAAGGCTCTGGACATACTAGTAGCATGGCACCCAGACTACATAAACGTCTCAGAAAAGAGCTTACCGTTCGGTGACGAGATGGCAGGACGTGATCGGACTCAGACAAGCGTCTTCTGGTTCAATACATAGAGCTAAAACATCCGTGGCGCAACGATAACAACCCCAACACACCAGACTACCAACCGACGTTCTGCGCTCTGCACAGTCTACAGCCAGCCCGTCACCCACGGCGCGAGGTTTCCCCACCTGTTACTTACGACCGCCCAGAACAGGTGTCTCCTTTTGCAGACAGGCTGTTGTTACGGCCTTGTGGATAAATCTGGGCGCCGCGCGGCCGGCGCTTCACACGCTACCAGCGGCCAATCTTAGAAACTGCCAGCCAAAGTCATCTCCGAGCAGATGTAGGGTCCGCT
>NC_049993.1:20559509-20570500 GCF_000003815.2 Branchiostoma floridae
CAAACTCCCCGTCATTGCATCATACAGAAATAGTTGACGCACAGGACACGGAACCCAATGTTAGCGCTACCACAGAAAGGCAATACCTCGTATTAAAGGTCCAGGATGACAATCGTCGTAAGACTGGTACGGTTTACATCAGAAAAACTGGGAGCAGCAACAATCTTCAGTTGGCCAAAATACGGAAAAGGTTTAGGTGGATCCCAGCTTGTCGCCGGTCGGCTCTGTCGTTCCCTCGTTGAAGCCCTACGCACAAGAAAGACGTTCGATGAATTTGGCCGCGTCTTAAAAGGCCTTCCAAAAATCCTATCCACTTGATGACTCATAGAAATCAGCACCCCTGAAGTCATGTTCTTAACATCCGAAGTCTTATCTATTGTTTAATCTGTCGCGTCTGGACGCTAAGGTGTTCTCGATGGCCCCTTCCTTTAGTCTAAGACTGACCAGCGACGTCTTGACAACTTGGGTTAAACATGCGTGTTATACAGTTGAGTCATTAGGTCGGTACCTTGGACTGATTCGTGCTAAGGGTTTTCGCCTTGTGTCGTGCCTGGCGCTGCTTACCGCTGTCCAACAGCTGCACAGAGAGAAGAAACCCTGACTAGATCAATCTTTGTCCTTGTTCTTGCTAGCTACCGCCTTCAGTCTGTGCTTCAAACAGCTGTTCAGACCAATGGGACCTGACACTAAGCCCTAGTTACTGTTGAATCAGAATGTCGGTACCTTGGACGAATTTGGTCGATTGAAGCCTCATGCCGTCCTGCTTACTGCTTGCTAACAGTGGCAAAGAGACGAGAACCACAAAACAAAACAACAAGCCCGCCTGAATAGAGTCTTCCCTACTTCTGCCATCAGTCTGTGTTTCAAACAGCTGTGCGGACACAATGGGACCTGACACTAAGCCCTAGTTACTGTCAAATCTGAACGTCGGTACCTTGGACGGATTTGCTCAGCGATCGAAGCTTGTTCCCCCTCATACCGCACTGCTTTCCGCTTACTAGTAACAGCTGCATAGTCTAGAGGTGGGAAACTCGCAACAAGGTCGCCAGACTAGAGTCTTCTTTGCTACTGCTTTCAGTCTATATTTCAAATGGCTGTACAGAATCAAATGGACCTGATCTCAAGCCCGAGTTGCGCTATTGAATAAAAAAAAATCGGTATTATGACAACTATGTGTTCGCAGCTTTTTCTGACTCCTAGTGCTGTCCAGAAATAGAGAGCCCTTCTTGACCCTTCCTAACTTCTAAGACCAGTACAGGACTTATGACGTTGCATAGAAGCAAAACACTTTGGCCAGTGCGACTAGTCCCACCGATTCCCGTCTGCTGTTAATGTGTTACATCTAAGTCCCAAACAGCTGTCAGAAATAAAGGCAAAATAGCACTAAGACCTCATTGGCACTTTCTTACTCCTGGCTCCAGGACAAGTTTAAGACGTCGCACAGAAGCAAAGAGTGACAGTCTTAGCGAGTGCGAACAAGGATCGGCCGACCAGAGCCTCCCTAACGCGCCCCAGGTGGGGTACACGCACAGTCTAGCCTGGATGCCAGACCCGCGGCCCTTTTTGTGTTTCTCAAGGTCTAACTCGAGTTAGCCTGGAGTCCAGCCTTGTTCGCTTCGTTCCGCTCCTGAAGGTCGCTACTCGACTCGCCAACAACTTGTTGGTTAGTAGCGACATTCGGGAGCGGAACAAATCGAACAAGGCTGGACTCCAGGCTAACTCAAGGGGCCTGTTATATATGTTGTAGAATTACCCTGGGAGCATGTTCACCCTAGAGCGGGGGAAATAGGCCTGTGTAGCCCCTGGAAGCAGTCCGGCATCCAGGCTTGGCACGGCGGTACGGTGGCGCCACGCAGGACGTCCTGCAGGTCGGAACGGCGGTTGGGCGTGACCACCTGTTAGCGTGGAGGACACGGAGTAAAACGCTTCATCTCCCAGACACGGACTCCAAGCAGATGTGTAGTTCTGCTTGGTTTACACGTGTTTATAGCACTTTGTACGTTGCTTGAGTCTGCAACAGGCGACCACGGAAAACGGGTCTGCTCCAGTAATACTCAGGGTGTTCTCCCAACTTTTCGATTTTGAGATATCGGACGACGTTCGTAGGTCACGCAGCTCCGTTAAATGTAAAGGCGTGCCCCTCGTCGATTTTGTGACAGGGGGTTTACACAGGTCTCCAGTACGGAGCTCCAAAGGCAAGGAGAATCAGCTAAAAAGACGAACCACTAGTCAGACCCTACACCTACTTGCCTTGGAGATTGTCTTCGCCATATTCCCTGCTACAGCAGACCGGCTGGCCTTCTGTGTTCCCGGGACAGTAGTACTAAATCCGCGGGACTATCTGAACTGTCACGCCGCTGACGGGTTCCAGAGCCTCCGCCGCCGCCGCGCCCGAGATACGAGACTGCGGACAGGAAAACGTCGTCGGCTTAAAGGGTCTCGGCGACGTTGCCTTTCCCGGCCACCCTGACGGCTCAGGTAAACATGTAACACCGTTTCCGCGTCAAATTTGGCTGACTAACTCCCTGCAGCGGCGAGATGACCTGGTAAATTGCGAGCCTTGTCTACAGGAGGTCTGGCAAACCTGTAGGTCTGAGCGTAGGGCGTCTCCTTCTGTCATACACAGGTGGCGTCGAACAGCCCAGTGGGTAGGCTGGCGGACATGAGAGCGATAGGTCGTGGGTTCGATCCCTAGACGTCGTGTTCTTTGGGAAATACTCTCCAAGCAGAGGTTAGGCTTACCCTTCGGCTGTTTTTGTTTTTCACGTTTTTAAGGGCTTTCTATTCTTGACGTAAAAAAAAACAAACAGCCGGAGCCTAACCTCTGAACTTCGGTTGGGGAGGTAAAAAGCGGTGGCAGAAGGTAGATGGGCTCCGCCTTCCAATACCGTGACTCCCGATAGTGGACAACCCAGGCACTGGCTTACGGCTTCAAAAGATATAGGAACTTAACTTTTAGTTTTACCACATACAGACAGTCCAGGACACTTGAGTAATACCAATGTACAATACCAATTACCAATACCAATTATACTGACAGAGCTGCCGTTTTGGTATGCTGTCAAACTTGTCATGAAAATGGAAACTAAAATAAGAAAATATGTTAGAAATTCGTTCATTCAAACTTGCAATGTCATACGTACAACGTGGGAAGCCCGTAGGGTATGTGTAGATGTCACAACGTGTAAAAGCCACAGATCGGTAGAGAAAAGACGATGTCACAGTTCGCTAGCGTTACAAAGACCAGATCAAATAAACCAAAGGGCATGACCAGTCAAGTAAACCTCCCAACGATTCCATATATCATGAAGTATTACAAGAGCAACTTAAGGGTATTCGTTGGGCAATCGTGGGAGATAAGTGTCTTAAACAAACGTTTGACTGTCTTGCGACGAAAAAAGGTTACCGTAGATGATTTTCATCCGTTGTTTTTGTCTGAACCTCGCTGAAAGTCTGACGACCAAAAAAAGTCGTAGGACGAATGTGGCTTCGTAGCGGCAGGCAGACTCTTGGTACATACATAATTGCGTATGAGAAAACGTCGTCGGGTCAATCATTAAACAGTGACGTTACGTCAACAGCTCGGCGGCAGGTGAAACACTTGTACGTCAGGTAAAACAACAACACACCTTTCGGAGCGGCGGCGTTCCCAATGCACATAGACACGCCCACCGTTCAAGAGCGTTATTCCAAAAGGTGCACAAAACACATGTAGCCTATCTATAGCCTACATATTTACCTGTAAGCCTTGTTTCTTGTACGTGAGACCCGGAGCGACACGATCCGTGCGTTAGAGTGGAGTAGAAGCCGTGTAGTGAGGGTTATAAGAACGACACACACTTCACACAGGAAGTCTACTTCCGGTCTTCACCGCTCCCTGCCTGGTAATCAAACACCAGCATTACTAACGACCGGTCGTGTCATCGGGAGTGACGACAGGACAGGACAGATAGGTCTTCGCGCTTCAGCGGTCCTCTGGCACCGACCTCCGCCCTCCGTGGCGCGGTGAGTGACCCCGCTTCTGGATCAGAGGGTCGCGAGTGCCAGTCCCGGCTACAACTTGTCACTCAGTCAGCATGCATGGGACTGGAGGCCTTCACGCTTTTGCGATCGACGGGCACCGACCTATCTACTCCGTAGCGCGGTTAGCGACCCCTATTTGGGACCAGAGGGTCGCGAGTTCCAGTCCCGGCTACAATTTGTCACTCAGTCAGCATGTATGGGACTGGAGGCCTTCACGCTTTTGCGATCGACGGGCACCGACCTATCTACTCCGTAGCGCGGTTAGCGACCCCTATTTGGGACCAGAGGGTCGCGAGTTCCAGTCCCGGCTACAATTTGTCACTCAGTCAGCATGCACGTGCATGGGACTGGAGGCCTTCACGCTTCTGCGATCGACGGTACTACATCGACGGGCACCGACCTTCAATGCCTACTCCGTAGCGCGGTGAGCGAACCCGCTTTTGGATCGGAGGGTCGCGAGTTCGAGTCCCTGCTACAATTTATCACTCACTCAGCATGCATGGGACGGGAGGCCTTCACGCTTCTGCGATCGACGGGCACCGACCTCCGTCCTCCGTGGCGCGGATAGCGACCCCTCTTCGGGATCGAAGGGTCGCGAGTTCGAGTCCCGGCTACAATTTGTCATTCACTCGGCTTGCATGGGACTGGAGGTCTTTACGGTTCCGCAGTCGACGGACATCAACATCCTTACTCCGTAGCGCGGTTAGCGACCTAGCTTTGGGATCCGAGGGTCGCGAGTTCTAGTCCCAGTCGTGACGAGTCGGGCTTGCATGTGAGTGGGAAAGGATGCAGTCCTTGATAGGCCGGAACGTTAAGCTGCGGCTCGCCGTTCGTGGCACATATCGGCTGTCGCTCCTGTCAGAACCAGTTGAAGATTAGCTCTTCTCGGCGCGCTAAACAGGAGCGGGGTCCGTTACACTTCAGCTCGGGGCGAGCAGGTGGTTCCCCCGGGGCCTCGCGACCGGGCAACCCGCCAACTTCGCAAGGCTCCTGGCACGCACGGTGGGAAACTAACAGACTAACTACGCTGGCTGTAAAGATGAATTGCCAGGGTCTTTTGGCCACCATAGGAAAAATGTTACCCTTACAGGGAGCACACTCTCCTGGCCAAGTATTCACAAGAAGTTATGGTCTAATATTCTACTGTCCGTAACTCCTTAGAAAGGCTTACTGAGCTAACGAGGCATGTCAGGACTCCGCTTTCTCGGAAACTGTCGGAACTACAAACATGCCGGTAACGCGAGGACCCTCGGCCCCGCAGAACCATGCACCCTGATTACACGGCTGAGTGCGGCAACAGGTGGGACAAACACGGCCGTACAAACAAGTACTACATACCGGGCCCGGGGAACTGTTAAGACCTCTTTTTGCTGGAGGTTAACAGCTCAAAATTATTAATGACCATCATAAGTAGTAATGACCATACAGAAGACGTAGTTGACCCTTAAATTAAGGGTACACAAACATAAGGGACGCAAACCGATCCACTGGGCCACGCTCGCTCGCGGCCCAGAATCTTGAAATGAACGGACCTGGAACTGTTAAGACCCTTTAACACTGGCAGACACTCACTATTACCATCCTTCGGCTAACCCTCATCACCCAACTTGTCAAGGTCACCGAGCTGTCAAGGTCGTGGTCTGTAAACGAACTAATACTTCATACAGCAGGTAGGAAAACAGACGTCTCAGACTTTGCCCCTTGCTAGGAAGACACAACATACAATATTCTCTTCCCGACATAAGAACCTTCTCGGCTAAAGTGAGCCATGATAAAACCATGGAGGTTAGAAATATAATGGGAACTTCATAATCTACCTAAGCTTGAAATTAGAACATTTGAAGCACATTTTGTTCAAACCGGTTTGTATCAAGAAATATGCACGAATCATATTAACACTGTCCTGAGGCAAAGATGTCGTTACGTTTTGTGTATTTTGTTGTCTTTTGAATCCGACTTTTCGTTCCAGTAAATCTGCCCGATCGAGCGGGTGCCGGTTTGGAAATGTGACCTTAGTGAATGTCAAACACGGCGTTGCTACATTTAGATGCTGTAAAGAAAGCCTGAAGTCAAGTTGACACTTTCTCTGCTACACACTGGCAGTGATGACGCATTTTATAGCAGCCGTGACGTTTTTATTGACGTCATCACTAAAAGCGCAATTAGCCTAAAATGACAATGGGGACAAAAAAGGAACAAATAGGAACAAGACAAGAGTGTCGCATGCCCGCGGAGCTGGGTGTTGGTGTTACGCCGCAGGGCCACTGTGCAAGTTGATTCATACAAACGTCTTGTTGATCAGATCTGTTAAAGCGAAATAAAACAAAAGAGCAATAACAACTTTCACAACAACCCTTTTGTTAAAAAAGTTGCCTGTACACCTGTAACGTATGTTTAGGGGTGGCGCCCACCACCATTTGTGTAGCCCTTGGGCCACACATTTGTGCAAGCTACTACAGTAGGGGCTAGTCCGCTGGTAGTGATGTGTGTTCTTTCTAACTAGTGCTGCGATCTAAGCAGAGAAAGCCACATATACCATTTTTAAAGTCCTTGGTATGACTCGGCCGGGGATCGAACTCATGACCTACCGAATGTAAGGCAAACACTCTCCCCACTAGGCTCGGTCATCGTACCGGCATATGCCTTTCTGTACACATGGCTAAACCGATATAAGAATTATATGATAAGGTGCTAAAATAATCGCCTCAAAGGTGGAAAGGTCAAACCGTTCAGCAAGAAAGGTCAGAACAAGAAGGTCAGAAGTTCGTCTACGTCATCGCTGAGCCAATAACGCGTCATCCCCGATCAGATAACGCGACCCACCTTTTAACGACACTGAAGCCAAAAGGTCACAAAACCATGACTCAAGTCTTTATACGAGGGGCGTGCAATAAGAAATGCCCCTGACCCATTCCCCATAGCAGGAGATTAATGAAACTTGGCACAGTTATTAGTCTTTCTCTTCATAGGAAGCACCCAGAGTTATGCATTTCTCCCATCATTTGATGCAGCTCTGGACACCGTTTTTGTAGGACATCCCAGGTTGGTCCTCCAACAGATGCCTCTTCAATGGCAGAAGAGGGACGACCGAGTCTGGGAGCTGTTTCCACAGACTTCCGACCATGTTTGAATTCAGGATGCCAGCGTTTTACAAGATCATATGATGGGGCATCATCACCATAAGTTTCTTTCATTTCATCAAACGTCTCCTTTGGTGTGCGTCCTTTCAAATACAAAAACCGGATCACTGAGCGACACTCAACTGGCTCCATTTCACACCTGGTCCATTTTACACCTGACTCAGTTCAAACACCAGTAAATCAGAAACCACAATTAGTTCAGAACTGCTTTTTGCAACATAACCCAAGAAGATATGAATCATTACACATACAACATTTCATCTAGATAAAACAACTGGAAGTGGGTCAGGGGCATTTCTTATTGCACGCCCCTCGTAGTCTTAATGTGTGTTTTTTCTTTGTAATCTGGTCTGGCCTGAGCACATAGAAGGACTAAACCTTGTTGTACTTCAATTTTCTTCAGACAGACAACGACAATGTGGCACTGCACTCAAGCTAGCAACATATTTTGTCCTATAGTCTTTTTGCCGAGGCAGTAGCGGCACTGGGTTGTTATCCACTGTGTCTGGAGCATGGTATTGGAAGGCAGAGCTCATCCATCTCCTTCCACTGCCTTTTACCTCCCCAACCGAAGTCAGGTACCCATTTTTACACCTGGGTGGAGTGAGAAAAGTTGAGTCAAGTGCCTTTCCCAAGGGTACAAGATCGGTAGCATGACATGATTCGAACCCAGGACCTCTGGATTCTGGACCAAATACCACGCACTTACACCATACCACCTAAATAAAACCAATGGCATTATATAACGTCCTTCCTAAAACTAATATTCGAATCGATTTTTCGATCGATAAGGTCAAAGGTCACCATAATTGACTTCCACCCAGACACACAAATCAAAGTTCAACTTTCAGGTTAAAAACAAGGCAAACAAGCGTTTTAATCCGTGTGCCATGAAACTGTCATCGGACCCCGAGGGTGCATTACGGGACAGGCATGTTATACTGCGCGAGTAAACACGTGTGTAGATACAATCTGGTGTTTACTCTAAAGTTACACAATTCTGTAGATATAAGCTCCAGCCGAACAGTCACGGTTTGGAACTAGTCTCTAGGCAGATGTACGGTGGATTGAAAGAGAAGAATTTGGTCAAATAGGGACAAATAAGTTGCTATGGGTACTATCCAAGCAGAGGTTAGGCTCCGGCTGTTTTTTAACGTCTTCTAGTCGTTTTTATCGGGCTTTCTATTTTGTCATTTTTCTTGAAGTACGCCAGTCAGTTAGGTTTTGACACAGCAAGATATTAAAAAAAAATAGAAAGCCCGATAAAAACGACTAAAAAAACGTTAAAAAAACAGCCGGAGCCTAACCTCTGCTTGGAGAGTAGCTATGGGATCTCAGTCAGTCTGTTACAGTCTATCCAGCTATCACCGGCCGGACAGTTCACTCAAAGGCCAATTAAATCCTACTAGACTTGTATTCCTAACTTGTCCAAAGACCCTTATTACTATTATATATATGGAACAAACTAGTTTGCACTGCTGGATCATTCACCGACGAAGAGAAGGCCTATGATACTGTAAAGGGTGAACTATTCGCGGGGATTTAGTTTGCTCTTGAAACTATACTGCAGAATTTTACTGATAAGGGAACATATTCGGAATGGTTCAAAGTTTGCGAGAGATTTAAAGTGAAAAAGCGCGAACATGAAACCGCCACGAACATGTCCATATCTTGTTGTAGCTTGTCCCAAACAAGAGCGTTTCTGACTTCAAGGTATGTTTCAGAACTTTCCATCAGTGAGATATTTAAAGTTGTTAACCACTTCTCATGTGTCACCACTTCTGGTTCAAATTCCAACAGGTTACAGGTGTTTTCTGGTGGAAGACCATCATCCTTGCACTAAAGTAACTGTAGCTAAACCAGCTATGGTTACGCCGTGTTCTGGCTATGCCGCGTTAGTGACCGCACGAGAGGCGATTTATTTCTTTTGTCCCCCGCCCTTTAACATGTCACAAACCGGGAAGCGACCGTTAAAAAACACAATGCGTTCGCATGCGATCTCTGTGGCAGGGATGTAACCAAAGTGGCTCAATTCCTCTCGACCAATCGCACGGGTCGCTTCCACTGACGTAGTTGATACGTTAAGCCGTATAGGATATAGCCGGATTGTGACAGTAATTGTGCTTAAGCCAGAGGGTGTATACGTGCATTAGCTGTAGAATGAGACCACCTAAACAAGTGGCTATATTTATACTAGTATCTCAAACTTTGACCCTATTACCCAGTTAAGGGTAACATTCGAAAACGCCTTAGCAAATCGGTACAATCATTTGGAAACATTGCTGACGTCTATCTGATGTATTGTAATTGGCATCGGACGCGTCGGACGCTTTGTAGGAAATGGGATTTGACACTTGGAGAAGTAAACAAGATGCCTGCAGTTTTGTAGTACCTGAATATACAACCACGGCGTCCAATAACTACTCATGTATCAAATTTCAAACAAATCCACCAAAAGGGTATTGAGTTACAGGTACGAACGCACAGGCACAGACAGAAACAGTACCTCCGCCGGGGGTGAACCTCCATCCCGGAGGTAACAAACTAAAACGAAGCGGACGAGTCAGAAGTCGGTAACGCTCACTAACATCTGCTTGGAGAGGAGGGGTGTTACCGACAATTCATCCCCCCAGGCATTTCCTAGACCTTCCCTTCACTTAAAAGGTCATTCCGAGAGCCACGTTTTACGCACATATCCGCCCCACCTACTTCCGGTATCTGCATGATATCGCATCAACTCAAGTGTGTACTTTGTTAATGTACTGGATACTGGATACTGTATTCAGCCCATTACTATCATACGTTAGTTTTTAGGTAGATAATCTTCCTGGACTTCAAGACGTTAAAACAGGACGTAACGTTACCAACTACATACAACAGCTGGTATTCACACAAATCACAGACTATATTACAACTACTAATTTGCATACATAGGTAAGGTCCACTAAAATAATGTTACATACCTCCAGGTAAGGTCCACTAAAATAATGTTACACTCCCCCCTCTACAAGTTGTTACGCTACACACGATACTACTACAGTATAATATGGCCTCTGTTAGTGACTGAACAGAACTGAGAACTAGGTTATCTCTATGCATATCATGATTAACGCCTCGGGCGAAGTCCTGAAGTCTAAAAATACCACACTCCAAACAGTTTTAATACTGACAAGCAAAATGATCAAAATCCTCACCGATTCAGTTTCAGAACAAAACGATTCCCCGACATTGCATTCCTACGTAAGATGTATATAAAAAGTGTCAGAATGTCAAGAAGTGTCGTAGACGTTTTCGACCCCACACAAGGTTATATAACTTATAAACACGTAGATTTTCCGGATTTGACAAAGTTTGTTCATTTGCAGTCTTTGGACCCCTGGGTTTACTTAAGGAAAGTTTCAGATTTCGCCGTAAATAAACTGAACGCCTTGTAGAGTCCCTGAGTGATTGCTCTAGTACAATCAGTGTCTAGAGTTGACGCTGGATACAAAGGGATTGTAACTTAACAATGGAGTATTTAGAATTCCCATCCCTGACCTGAACACACCTATGTTAAGGTTACGCCCATCTTTGGACACCTTTCTACAGGTGTTCCCGGCTTCGCACACCTTTTACACGGACATCTTCTGTCATAAAATTGTGCAAAGGGTCACCAAAAGGATACGAGTTAACTGTACATTTTACGATCCGTAGCTAGACGTAAACAATATATAAAAGAAAACAGCCGAACTGACCTGTGCGGTCTGCCCACTCCACGGGCCGACACAGCGGTGTCCAAACTCCCGTCAATATTTACACAGAGACAACACGGAGCGAGTTAATCACGCA
>NC_049993.1:20571722-20586328 GCF_000003815.2 Branchiostoma floridae
AGAACGTGATGCAGTCAACACGATCCCTCCACGGACAGGTATGAAGCGCCCGTCGGGCCCTTGCTGAGGCAGAGCCGGCGCAACACCCGCCGACTGACCCGGTTAACTCCGGCCAACTTTTCTTCACACGACTTTGGACTTTGGCGCGATCGGCAAGGGAGCGCACCGCGCCGCAAAACAGCAAACTGTCGTGAAACTGCACTCAGGCTGTTCCATATAACTTGGAAAGGAGAATGCTTCTTTTTTTATTTCTTCCAAACATATTCCTTTATTACTTATTTTATAACTTACATGACACGATTATAAAAAAATATAGTAGCTAAGGTAGCTATTCAGAAACTAACGAAGAATATGTTATGATTAAAAAGTTACTTTATAAAATCCCTATATCTTGAGTAGTACAGTCCGAATCTGGAAGTTTTGAGCTGACAAGACTCAGGAAAGAGCAGACGACGTCGCAGACGACTTTCTGCTGACGGTAAGTCTCAAGATGTAAACTAACTTTGTCTTGGGTATGTTAGCTGTCAAGGTCAAGCAAGGTCACGCCACTAGTAACTGAAGAAGCAGACCGGAGACATGCCCAAATGTTGGTGTTAGGGGGAGGGGGGTGCAGACGACAACTTAGCTCAGGTTCAATGTCATCGTTAGGGACGACCCAAAATCGTTATGGGGAATGATAAAGACCCCTGGGCGCTATATTGTGTGAAAATTATCCTTCTTTAGCTAAGTAGTGTTAACTATTTTTTTTATGGTTTGGGGTCAGTCAAATAAATAAATAAATGTTGCTTTACTCTTCTCTCATATTTTCATTTTTCAAACTTCCTAATATTTGTCATGTTCATAAAATCACCCTACTGCTGTAATAGTATGTCCCTTAATATTGAAACTTTATTGCCCGCCACTTTTGTAGGGCCAACAACTTGACTTACAGACAATTAAAGATTAATCTATCATATTAAATGTTATTTCATCAATCACATTCGCAATTCTTTTCAATTGCATGGCATCACAAATGTTTATCAGTTTGCCGAGGGGAAATAAGTGCATATGACTTATTAGAATTTATATCCTGTTATGAAAATGACTTATCAAAACAATCAACACTCCAGTTGTAAGAAAATTGCAAGATGACACAAGATCTTTTTACTATCAATCATATCAAAATGTTCTGGAAGAGTTGTAGTTTCCAACACAAAAATTGGACTTACCCAAACTGGACTTAACAAAATTGTTCATTCCTTGACAAAGACTGGAGCAGTCAAAAGTTTGAGTAAGTTCAATTTTCTATCTTCTATCAAACACAGATAACCTTTCGAGCTAAGGCATCTGTATCTGTATCTGCATAGCCGGTATAACCGCCCTTCGGCGCAACACACCAGCATCTTAATTTTTAAAATCATATCCAGTTTCCAGATGAACTGCTTTTTGGCGTACTTGATACTCGTTACACATTACAGTAAATTCAGAAACGCCTGATGAGGGTCTGCATGGGGTTGTGCCGACAACGCTTTACACTGAATTCAGAAGAACCCCCAATATTTTAATCTAGAATCTAGGAGGGCAATGATGCAAAATTTGGTCGCCTTGCTACGAATTTCATGAATCATACAGCTTTCTCTCATATCTCTCTTATTTCAAGGTGCAACTAGACATCAGCAACCAAAAACTAACCTAAAGCAGGCTTAATCAAGGCTTAAATCTGGAGGATTTTTACGTAAAGTTAGTAGAGTTGTATGATCTCAAGAAACAGACAATAAGAGTATTCAGAATAAGTATCCAGTTGTTAGAGTAACTTTTCTATTGTTTATCCTGTTATTTTAACACCTCAACCAAAACAACAAGAGCTGTAGTATTTGCAACTTGAGCTACAACTAGCATGAAATCAAAACTCATTGACACCCCAAAATGTCAACATCAACCCTTTTTTTTTACCTTAGACAGAACTTTTTTAAGTTTTTAGTACAACGTTAAAGAGCCCACCACACCTATCAATTAGAGTAGGGGTTACATAATTCACCCGTGTGCACAAGCCAAAACGTTATATGTACATTGTACGGTTGGTGACTTGTACTATGAGCCATATCCCACTATCAGCCTATAAAAAAAGCATTATACACCCCCTGAATAGAGCTTGTCTGTTGTTGTGTTATATAGCACAGGTTGCCACAATTATAATCGGTCACACATTAACAAAAACATACTTCAGACTATCTGCTCAGCTTAACCCAGTAGCTGGTACTGGTGACTCTTTGAACGGTCACATATTTACTCTGTCTGAAACCCTCCAATCTGAACCATTCAACGTTACGAAACACTGTGTTTAACCATTGTACAACCGAGCAAACAACCCACGATTCGTACAAAGCAACTTGGGGAGATTTAAGACTTGAGAATTGTTAAGAAAGCGGCACCTACCCAGACCCGACATCTTGTAGGTTTCATGTCTTCCCAGCAAGGGGCAAAGTCTGAGACGTCTGTTTTCCTACCTGCTGTATGAAGTATTAAGTTCGTTTACAGACCACGACCTTGACAGCTCGGTGACCTTGACAAGTTGGGTGATGAGGGTTAACTGGAGCCTAGCCAAAGGGGGGGGGGGAGGTTAAGGACGCACATGGCCAAGTTGTGAGGGAAGGATTAAAAACATACCAGTACAGGGTCCCAAGGTTATGTATGAATCTGTATGTAACTAAAGCTTCTTACTAGGACTTATGAAGACAATTATCAACTCTACTTGAACTTCAGGGTAGACTTCAAATTTCACAATACTCAGAACGCAAATGATATTTGTGAGAAGAATTATGTGCTATTTTAGTATTTTTACTTGAAAGTTTGAAAAGGGTGCTATGATAACATTCAAATATCTCTACAACTAATAGTATGAAATTGATGTTATGTCTGGAGAAAATACTTCATGTTCATTTAGGTGGTGTTGGGTGATTTTTCAAACTTTTAAACAACATGTGGAACTTAACTGTATAGGCATTGACAAGTTGTAATGAAGACTTGCCACTGCGATGCCCTTGAATGTGAAAAACAGCTTCCCAAATGTAAAGCGAGAGGTGTTATTCCAAATGTGAAACTTTACCTCAACATCCAGTAACAGGACGGAATGTCCGGTGTCGGACGACGTGCCCTTGAAATGTGAAAAATCACTTCCCAAATGAAAAACGATCAGCGATGTAACTTCTACTTAAGGGCAGGTGGAAACTCTCGAAGTCTTTTTAAAAACCTCAACATAACTTAACAATAATAGTGTATGCTCTGATGGAGTAAAATTCTTTCATGTTGAGGGACGTGGCTGTTCTAAATGTCTCTATATAGAGCCTTACTAATTTAGTTCTCAGACAAAAGTTGCTAAATTTGAATACTGGAGTATCATTAACTGATTCATATCATAGAGGAAAATAATGTTCAGTTTCAGGGACACAGACTCTTAATTTTTCCTTCCAACCCTTAGGCCACACCAATTTAATTTCTTGGTTCACGGATTTTTTCATAAAAAATATGGAGTGAGAGGGCGAAATAAAAATAAAAATTGTAAAATGGTTGGGGTAAAGGTAACGGCTAATCCAAAACATAAAGAAAAAAAGTTTTCACCTAAAAAAAAGCACAAAAATGCTATTCTTGTACAGTAACAGCACCTGTACCCACACTTTAAGGAGCTTTTAATATAAAGGCCAATTTGCTACACCAGAAAGTTGGTGAATGGTTTCATTAATGGTGAAAATTTGCTGAGTGGTACTTTTTTTTTTTTTTTTTTAAAAATAGGAGCGAGCAAATCCGTGAACCAAGAAATTAAATTGGTGTGGCCTTAGATCTGATTTTGTCCTTTTCCTAAAATTTTACTTCAGGAATGAAAGAAATGAACTGTTGTGGGCTGTTATAATAGAGAATAGTGGTTGGTCCAAAGCTACAGTAACATTAGCCTAAATTAGGGCTGGGTATCGGTACAGCGTACCGGTAAAAAAACGTTTTTTCTTGTTGGACCGGTCCAGAAAAACCGGACCTGAAAAAATTAGGTGGACCGGATGTTGGACCGATTAGAAAATTAACAGATTATTCTATCAGGCATTCACACGTTTTGGCGCTTGCAGGTGGAAGAAAATAACAAGAGTGAAGTAGAGCAGAGTTAATAGTAATTTCTACCAAGTTTTACAGCCAATCGTATAGGTGCAGTTAGCGTTGAAGGATTTTAAAACGCCAGTGTAAGTCTAATACTCCACCAAACAGATTTCTTTGTAGTGAAATGGACCATTGGTATCAGTCATACTGCATCAGGTCCAGGTTCAGGTCCGGACCTGGACCTGATCCTTTGGACCTGAACCGGACCTGGACCTGAATTTTCTGTACCGGTACCCAGCCCTAGCCTGAATGTAATGGGCTTCCAGCCAAGTGCCCTTGTACCAGTCCTGGGATGATTAACGATCTCCCAAATGAAAGGTGACAGCATGCGTCTAACAAATCATATGCCATTTAGGATCAAACACATGTAATGTCTACAGGTGGCTGTGATTGAAATATACTTGATGGTACTTTGAAAGTTCTTCCAAATGTTTTAATAGTTGCAGTATTTGTTGGGCTTTGACCAGTGTCAGTGCTAAAAAATGATGTCCCAAATGAAACGTTATATGTTGTAACTAAAGAATCAGGCATCACATTAAAAGAAAACATAACTGTGTTCTCTGTCAAAAAAGGCAAGTTGTTCCAAAGGTTTAGTTAGAGTATTTTGGCCTTAAACCAACATCAATGTGAAAAACAATGTCCCAAATTAAAAGTGATGAGATGTACGTCGCAAATCACACGCCAAATTTCAATCAATCAAATCAAACTTATGTCATGCTGACACAAATGCTGTCTGTGTGTCCTCTGATCGTATAAACTTGATGAGACTTCAATGCAGAGGAAAGTTGTTCCAACTGTTTAGCTACCAGAGTTTGTAGGAATTCATCCAACATCGGTGTAAAAGACTGAAGACTTTTCAAATGAAATGTGATGGATTCTAACTCAGAAATCATGCAGCAAATTAAAGCCAAACATAACTGTGGGCTCTTATTGAAACTTTAAGATACTTCAAAAGAGAAGAAGTTGTTCCAAATGTTAAGTTACAAGAGTATATGTTGGGCTCGGACCAGCATATATGTAAAAAACAATGCCCCAAACAGAAAATGATGGCTCACGAATCACACGCCAAATTGCACTATAATTAGAATTAAGGTACTTCAAAAGAGGAAAGTTGTTCCAAATGTTTAATCACAAGAGAGTCTAGGACTTCGTCCAATGTCGGTGCAAATAAAAACGACTTCCCAAAAGAAAAGTGATCGGTTGTAACTCACAAATCAGGCATCAAATTGAAGCCAAAGATGACTGTGTGCGCTCTGATTGAAGTTAAAGCACTTCAAAAGACAAAAATTGTTCCAAATGTTTCGTTACAAGAATAGAACTTTGGGCTTGGTCCAGCATCCAGGAGAAAGATGAGTTTGCTGATGAGAATGGGCCGCTGCAGTAACTCAGTGATTGGCTCGCAGGTGGGAACCGTTAACCTGGCCAACAGGCGACCCACAGAACATCCCACAACCTACCCAGCACCGGCAGAAAGCAGCGTTTCATCCGCCAGAATACCGTAGAATGGAAAATGTTCACTGTGGTATTATATTTTTGGCGTCACCTCTTCTGCGTGAACTTAAAAAGACTGTAAAATTTTTTCTTCTGTTTCCTCTGTTAACTGGACTCCGATCCCTCTTATACTAGGGAATAACTCACGCCTTTCCACACAGATGTAGAGCACTTGGTGACAATGTGTATTCACTCAGATGGTATCGTACCGGAGTGCCCCCCCAAGCCTCAGTCCGCATGCGTCGACTGTTCCATCAGTGAGGGGGGACTCAACCATTCTAAATAAACTAACATTCCCCCTTTTTTGTTTTGGCTACTCTACATAAACGTTATATAAGTTTAAACAAAGAAATCTGTTAACAATCTACAACTAGAAAACTATAAAGGTGACATAATTTTGAATACTACACAAAAGGTATTTTTGGAATTAATACTTACTAAGTTCTAAAGAGAGTAAATAAACTAGGAAGGTAGATGAACATATCAGACTTTCTCAACATATCAATGTAAACTGTCTCTTCTACACACTAGTACAAAACAACCAATACCTTCTTCTCATCACAACTGTGTGCTAGTAACAACACTCTTCTCAGTGTATCACGATATACTTCTCCAACATACTTCTAATCAGACTTTCTCAACCAATACCTTCGTCTCATCACAACTGTGTGCTAGTAACAATACTCTTTTCAGTGTATTATGATATACTTGCAATACAAAATGCTCTTCAAAAGTGTCATACAAAATACTTGTCTCTCTTGTAATACAATGCATTTCTCCAAAAACATCAGTGTACGACAAACAATATACTCATTATTAAACTTCCCCTATACTTGTCTCTCTTGTAATACAATGCATTTCTCCAAAAACATCAGTGTACGACAAACAAAAACATCAGTGTACGACAAACAATATACTCATTATTAAACTTCCCCTGTGTCCTTATTTGGTTGGAATGTCCGTATGACTTTCAATGTCCTTATGGCAATTTGACCATATGTCCTGTTTGTACGACCGTTAATAAGGATTTGGCAGTCACACCTTTTTCCGGCATAATTTCCGCCAGAGTGCTGCCACTGTGCTCAGAAAAGAACTGCTGGTTTTACTGACTTGGGCTTCTGCATTAGCGTTTTCTGTGTTGACTTCTTGACTGATTTGGCCTTCTGAGCATTCAGTTTCTACTATGACAGGTTTGTTGTCTTCTGTGTTGCCTTCTTTGTTGTCTTCTTTGTTGACGTCTTGACTGATTTGACCTTCTAGGCGTTCGGTGTCTACTATGACAGACTGTGCTGCCAGCGCCTGTTTTTCCTGACGGCTTTCCAGTTTTGCAAGGCAACCAACCGCGTCCTGGAACTTCTTTGTCAGGCTGTCAGTCTGGAGAATGACGCTGTTTAGATCCATCTGTAACTTTTGAGTTTTGTCTTTCTCCGTAGCTATCACTTCTCTCATGGAGCTGTTCTCATATCTCAACTGATCAGTCAACAATTGCAACTGTGAAACGTCATCCTCTGTCTGCTCACCTAGAGATTTGAGTTCTTGATTGGCTTTGCTCAGTGTGGCATTTTTCTCCTTGAGATCAGCTATATAACTTGGAGTCTGGAGATCAGTCTTAAGACTTGCAATCTGTGTTGCATTCTTGACTTGGAGAGCAGCTAGCTCTTTATGTGGCAGTGCGGCTACTGACGGAGCACTATCCCCTGTATGGCACTTGCTCTTGTCAGTTCCCTGGGTCACTGTGAACACCTCATTGACCCTGTGTGGCTTATCCACTAAGGGAACACAGTAGTGGCCAGATGCCGTCAACTTGAGGTCCACGTTCTTACCAAATATTGTGGCCCTGTCCTCCTGCGTGTGCAGTACCACACCGGCCTTCTTCATGGCATCTAAAGACAGCAGTAACGGAATGTCCCGGTTTACAACATCGGTTGATATCAGCACCTGTCTGTCAGCTATGTTCGCAGGGATTCGGTATCTTCCCAAGGAAGGTAGTGTCTCATCCCCTCCAAACTTGAACACATGGGAACTGGTGTCTCGTGTGACATTCACCCGTGCCTTCTTATCCAAAACCGATAAGTACTTATTCAACCACGCACGACCGCATACAGTGGAGGAACATGCCGAGTCGAGGACAGCACATAACGAATCCTCTTCTGACCCTTCCGACATCATGCACTCGGAAGCACCATGGGCAAACATCACCGTAAACTTTGTATCTTCAGTCTCTGTTGCGTAGGCCTCCTCTGTCTTCGCATCTGGACATTTCCGAACCAGGTGCTTGAAAGAGCCGCAACAATGACAACGCAGGAAATCGCCATTACGATCTTTTGGATTCAGCTTTTCGCCAGCATAATCAGACTTTTGACCCGATCTATACGCCTGGGGCCCGCCATCTTGGAAGTGTCCTGACCTGTATGTATGGGCGCCGCCATCTTGGAAGTGTCCGTTGCGACTTCTAGCAGTGCCTGTCTGTCCACTATACCCGCGTCCCGAACCACGGGACCAGTTTGCACTGCCGCCACGGGATGTCTGATAAACTTCTGCTTCAGTTACATGTGCAATCTCCTGCTGAATGCCGCCTGAATAAGAGGAACGTGTCGATACCAAGTCGTCACTGAATTTTCTTAAGCTGCTTTTTGCTTGCATGAACAGACTAACGTCTTCCTTGGAATAATCTACTCCAGTCATTACGAGCTTGGCCTCTTCTAGAGTAAGGTTGGCTCGGCGGACAAGTAGTAGACCCAGGACGGACTCAGGCAAGGTCACTCCACCGGCTCTGTTCAGTGTGTTATATAAAATGTCAAATGTGGAGATATACTCACTGATAGTCGTTGTCGGACCACGGCTGTACTTGTCGAAGGCGACGAACGCCTCCCATAGCCGCCCCGTGTTGTCTCTCCGCAGAAGCTCATCCAGTTTTTTGAGTACGTTTTGGAATGACTGCTCATGGCTGAACTCTTCCTCGGTGAGTTTTGTACTTAAGAATTCCCTCGTCTTGTGCTCATCTTTTGATCCCTCCGGTAGACTCAGCAGGATTTCAATACCTCGTTTCTTCTTCGGGATATTCGTAATTTTGTTCCACAGAAGTAACTCAAATCTGAACTGTTCGTAGCTTTTGTTTGCAAGATCAAGCTGTGGAATTTTTGTCCGCGCGCCTCCCTCGCACGTCGCCATTTTTGGTCAAATCCGCGCCAAAAACACTGCACACAGAATCGTCGACAGAACCACGTACACGGTACTAGGGGTCCAGTATGACAGTCCGAACTTCACTACTGGAACCACCCTCTGCTACCATTTGTTAACTGGACTCCGATCCCTCTTATACTAGGGAATAACTCACGCCTTTCCACACAGATGTAGAGCACTTGGTGACAATGTGTATTCACTCAGATGGTATCGTACCGGAGTGCCCCCCCAAGCCTCAGTCCGCATGCGTCGACTGTTCCATCAGTGAGGGGGGACTCAACCATTCTAAATAAACTAACATCCTCCCCACCTAAAAACTTCTTTCCACTACAAATCTAAAACCTCCGCAAACACTCTCCCAAACAAAAAAATTAGCGAACATTCCCCCTTCTACAATAGCCGTTTGAGATTACGCTGTAGATCCATGGCCCAACAAGCTGTTCAGACAAACCTTCTCTCCGGAAACAATCGACAGATTGTCTGTGTGGCGCTGTGTCAATAGACCTGTCAGGTCCCTACAAGGGGGGAACGTGTCCCCAGGACCAATTATACACCACAGGGAGGGAAGGACTCAAAGGGTCTATAGAAGCTACAGTCAATAATCCACAGTCTGCGAGGCCACAGGAACACACATAATGTACCTTAGATTGTGGTCTGATGTTATATAGGTCTGACAGGTAAGAAAATGCTCACACTATGGCAGTATGGGGGTTTACGGAAAAGGCTGGCCTGTCTACCTGGGCTGTCTACCTTGGCTGTCTACCTGGGCTGGTACACACATAATGTACCTTAGATTGTGGTCTGACGTTATATAGGTCTGACAGGTAAGAAAATGCGCACACTATGGCAGTATGGGGAGGAAATAACTCAAAGGCTCCATAGACGCTTCGGTCAATATCTACAGTCTGTTAGGCCACAGTAACACACATAATGTACCTTAGATTGTGGTCTGACGTTATGTAGGTCTGACAGGTAAGAAAATGCTCACACTATGGCAGTATGGGGAGGGAAGAACTCAATCAAAGGCTCCATAGATACTTAAGTCAATAATCCACAGTCTGCGAGGCCACAGGAACACACATAATGTACCTTAGATTGTGGTCTGATGTTATATAGGTCTGACAGGTAAGAAAATGCTCACACTATGGCAGTATGGGGAGGAAATAACTCAATTTAAGGGTCCATAGATACTTCAGTCAATATCTGCAGTCTGTTAGGCCACAGTATAACACATGATGCCCTAATAACAACCAAGAACATTGTGGTCTGACGTTACATAGGTCTGGCAGGTAAGACAATGCTCACGCAGGAATATGTACTTCTGTGAGGGTCTTCTGTGAGGTTTTAGGATGAATTCAGAAGAACAGCCTACGTATTATGCTGAGGTAAATAAAGGAAGGCAATATAATCTTGAGAAAGTTGTAAGCATAAAAATCTGTAGATCCATGCTTCAAAGCAAACAAGAACACCACAATAAAAAATAGTTGACCCTTAGTTTCCATCAAAAACACTTGTTTATCCATTCTCTTCCCTACACACTTGTCATTCAAAGTTTGTCGACTTCCGCGCGACCGTCCACCAGGCCAGTGTCCGGCTACACGACACCAGGATGTTTCGCGCCGGGATGCGCTTCCCATGACCACCTGACAGCCGCGCTCTATCTGCCAGGGATCCGGCGCTTGTTTGGTTATCATCTGGTCTAGAGTCAACATTTCCTTCTGTACACGTTCTGCTACAAAACTGCTTTACTTGTACTAAATCCAGCTTACATTCAGACCTTAACAATGGAACAGGACATACCTAAACTGGAGCGAACACAAACTCAGGAGGCTTCCCTACAGAAACTGTTTTACTTGTTCTGATCTGGCTTACTGTCAGGCCTTAACAATGGAACAGGACATACCAAAACTAGAGCTACAGAAACTGTTTTACTTGTACTAAATCCAGCTTACTGTCACTGGCCTTAACAATGGAGCAGGACATACCTAAACTGAAGCTACAGAAACTGTTTTACTTGTACTAAATCCAGCTTACTGTCAGGTTTTAACAATGGAGCAGGACATACCTAAACTGGAGCGAACACAAACTGTACACGTTTTGCTACAGAAACTGCTTTACTTGTGCTGATCCAGCATATGTTCAGGCCTTAACAATAGAATAGGACATACCTAAACTGGAGCGAACACAAACTGTGGACTCTTCCCTGCTGTAGCAGTGGCTGGTGGTTGTGTATCCAGGCTGGGAATGGGATATTACAGAACCTGGATCGAAAACAAACTCATAAGGCTTGCCTACCGTAATGGTGGCTGGTGGGTGCAAATCCAGGCAGTGGGAATTGGACATACATAACCTGAGCAAACAGAAACTCAGGAGGCTTGAGTCCCTACAGTTGAGCCTTGGTCGGTGGTTCTGTATCTAGGCTGGGACCAGGGCCCTGTCACCACTGCTATAACAATACTGTCGAATGAGAAAACAGAAGGTACTGCGGGCCATCTGAATGCAAGTAGCTGGTTAATGACAAACCGACAATAGCTAAACCCATACAGTCCTACATTTTCACCATTACCAAGAAGCGAGAAGAAGCCGAACTTTTGTGTTAGACTAGATTTGTGATACTTTTATATGTATATATCTTGACTTGTGGTGACCTGTACTTAGCTCGGTTGGGCAAAACTGTACAATAAAATTCTTCATTCATTCACTAATGAATGCTTTTGCAAGAGTCTGAAATGTCTTAATTCATCATGAGTGCCAGGAGGCAAAACCAATGCAGTTTCGGCTATACCAATATTATAAGTGGGTTTGCAGATTTTAAAAAAAATTGAAATATTAACTTGAATACAGAGTCTAATGGCTTGACACTGGAACACTGAGTTCCAAGAAGTATATAACGCTAGTTCACCTTTATCCGTTGGGTAACCTATATCCGTTGCTTTTAAAAACAGGGTCGTCAAAGATATCAAACCGACGGACGTCGGTTTCAAATTACAATATTTTCAGTATATTGGAGCTTAAAACTACCATCCATCGACTTGATGAGCCTAAATAATCCGCTTTGAAAAACAATGGATATAGGTTACCCTGCGGATAAAGGTGAACTAGCGTTAGTCTCCTATATCTGTTTTCATCTTCACTGCTTGCTAAACTTTTACTTTAAAATTTCCAAGAACCAAGAAATTAAATTGGCAAGGCCGTCACTGGTAACACTCTACTAACAGATTATCTAGGACGTGTGACATGTCAGCTTGTATTTGTCGTGTATTTTAAGATGTTGGCTTATGTTCCTTCTAATACTGTATATGCAGAAATGTTCGCGGTGGATTAATGTTCGCGGTTTTCGTGGCGACCACTTCACCGCGAACTTAAAACCACCGCGAACATTTTTCTGTTATGGTATTAGACTGCAGTCTATGGTGTTACCGCAAAATTTAATCCACCGCGAAAAGTCATTTTTCCCGCTGCCGGGAAATTAAATCCCCGCGAACTTAAATGCATTTACAGTAATTCTTATTCTATTGTCCTGAAGTCAGGAATAGGCTTCAAGCCTAGTAAATACTTAACTCACCTGTCAAGCACAACTTTTTTCAAGTTCACACATCTAATTCCAGTGTCACTAATTAAAGTGTCAGTTTAAAGTCAAACTTCTGTTATGTCCCCAGATTCTGGGTTTCCTTAGGAGAACGGACAAAAAACATTTCCTGCTAGACTCGACAGCAATGCCCAGCAAGTTTTACTTGACGGTGTTGTTAAATGCTTTAGATACATTTTCTGAGAGTGACTGACGTGTCTACTAGTACTTTGGAAGTGGAGTATTTTGGAAACGTTGCTAATACTTGTGAAATGTAAGCAGGCGAGCACCCTACAGTTTGGCTGTGAATGGATAATCTGGCCAGTGTGAAATGTTCGCCAGCACTTGTCAAGTAGTTGGAGATGTTGGCCAACACTTGTCAAATGCCAGCAGGCCAGTGCAATGCAGTTTGCTGGTTAATGGATTTCTTACACCAAGTTTGAAAGTTTTTTTGTGTGTTTGCATTGTGTGTGTGTGTTGTGTGTGTTTGTGTGCTTGTGTGTTATGATGTGTGTACATGTGTGTGTGATTGTGTGTATGTGTTTGTGTGTACGTGTGTGTGCGTGCATGTTTGTGTGTACGTATGTGTGTGTGTGTGTGTTGTGTGTGTGTGTACGTGTGACTTTGACATATGTATGTGTGTGTTTGAGTGTGTGCTATGTGTGTGCATGTGTGTGTACGTGTGTATGTGCATGTGTGTGTGAATGTGTGCATGCATATGTGTGCTATTGTGCGAGTGTGCATCTGCTGTAGGAGTTGATAAGGTAGGATTGCAAAGCAGTGAAGGTAAGGGGGTGAAGTGTGCCGTCTTTAATTGTCTTCCTATTTCTGTCTTTCCAAAATTCAAAACATGACTGCCAGTAGTGCTGTACTGAAGGAAAATGCCTTCCTCCAGCCCCAAACTGACCACTGTTCTCTGCTTACTCCCCAGGTCTGTGCTAATCCATGTTTTGATTTGCTGATATAACTCATCGCCGTGGGAACCAGCAGTCGCCGGGGGCAACCAACCATCGTCCAATCAGAGCGCTCGCCTCCGTTCCCACCTGTCCCCTCAGGTGTGTGTCTAAGATGGACTGAGTGACGTGTCTTCCTTCTCAAGTTTGTCACACACACCTTGCTATCATAACTTAGGACCCAAAATAGCCACAGAAGGACATGCTTACATAGTTGGCTATAGGGACACGTTGCTCAAGACTTTGCAAACATTTTTTTTTCTGTCATTTTGTTTTCAACGATTACTATAATTCCTGATTTTTTCAATGTATTTTTATGTTCATGGTTTTCTGACAACTGTAACATGAACTTATCATATACTGATAACAAAGATATTGCCACCTTTTTTTACGCGCACCTGTTGCCATTGTGAACATTTAGTTCCAAGAACAAGTTAAATTTTCTCAGACCGTGAAAGTTTGGTACCGAGAAGACATTAAAGTGAACTACAGTATTCAATTACTATTTTTTCATACCTTTCTGTTAGTATGTTAGCTAAGTGTAAGTTCATTCTAATACCACAAGAATGATAGATATTACTACGAGGGGCGTTCAAGAAGTAATCCACCTGACCCACTTCCAGTTGTCTGATCTAGATGAAATTTTGCATATGTAATGATTCATATCTCTATGGGTTATGTTGCAAAAAACAGCTCTGAACTAATTTTGGTTTTTGATTTAAAGGTGTTTGAACTGAGTCAGGTGTGAAATGGACCAGGTGTGAAATGGAGCCAGTTGAGTGTCGCGCAGTGATCCGGTTTTTGTATTTGAAAGGACGCATACCAAATGAGACTTTTGATGAAATAAAAGAAACTAATGGTGATGATTCCCCATCATATGACCTTGTAAACCCTGGCATTGTGAATTCAAACATGGCCGGAAGTCTGTGGAAACAGCTCCCAGACCTGGTCGTCCCTCTTCTGCCATTGATGAGGCATCTGTTGCAGGACCAACCTGGGGCGTCCTACAAAAACGGTGTACAGAGCTGCATCAAACGATGGTAGAAATGCATAACTCTGGGTGATTCCTATGAAGAGAAAGACTAATAACTGCACCAAGTTCCATTAATCTCCTCCTTTGGGAAATGGGTCAGGTGGATTACTTCTTGAACGCCCCTCGTATGCTCGTCATGCGTTGTGCTTTTTGCAATTCCAGGTAAAGTCAGAACCACCTGATTAGGAATAATCATCCCTCGTATTGAATCTGATTGCGAAATTCTCCAAAAAAACTCAAACCAACAGTCCCACCG
>NC_049993.1:20586428-20604879 GCF_000003815.2 Branchiostoma floridae
GCCCCCTATCATTTATTTTGGAACTGCAGAGCCCAGTTTGTATCAAACTTGAAAGAGAAGGACTTGGTGGATTGTCATGATCATTATCTTTCATTAGCAGTTTCATTTCTTTAGTATTTTCTTCTTTTATTTTGTCACTTAAAAGTTATATGAGCAGTCAAAACCAAAGTATTGACTTGATTCAGCCTGTCGTTTCCTTCCCAAACATTTGAAAAGTGACTGTGAGACTTCATTGTATCAAAATGACAGTGTGACAATTTGGTGGGTGCTAAAAATAAACTTCAATTCTTTGATCTTTTCATACAAACTGACAGCTGTCAGACAGTTCAATACTGCAGAGTTTCCGCTCACAGTGAGAGAATTGAAAGGTGATCAATGAAGGAATTGTGATCGCTCGGAAGTATTGAGGGAACAAAACATAACAGCTGCAGATAAGAAAAGGTATAGAAATGATAATGATAATCAAATCTAGACTCAAGCACACTGTTACATGTCTTTCAGCCAGGCTTTTAGCCAGGCATGCGTCAACGCGTCATCTGGACGCACATTTCTTAGAATAACAAGAAATTTGATGCCCCTGGACGCCCTATCCTGGGGAGAAAATCGTCTGACAAACATGAAATTCTGATTGACCAGGGATGCTACCAGGTCATCTGTGGTCACAGTCTTCTACTGTGACATCTGTAACAGTATTTTTGCCTCTTGGGATACCTTAGAATGTACTGTTTTAACTCAAAATCATCAAAACTCTGCACCATGAAAAGTGGATGCCCCCAGACCCCCTATAACAGTCACTTACCGCGACTCACCAATAAGTTTGGACACCCTATTATAAAATCCTGGCTAAAAGCCTGCTTTCAGCTGAATGGTCTCTCTTCCCACTGTAAGGGAATTGAAAGGTGATCAATGAAAGAATTGTGATCGCTCGGAAGTTGTGCAGGAACGAAACACAACAGCTGCAGTTTTCTCACCAGGAATTTTTCACAGCGTATATAGGAGCATCTTAGTGCAGCAAAGCCATGTGGTAAGCGATAGAGGTATGGGCATTGTATGGGGCTTGAAGAAATTCTCCCCCTTTTTAAATTCATTACCCTATGAAACACTATTTCCTGCATTTTTAGGGCTAGTTTTTTACCTTTATTACAAAACAACAGAAAAGTCCCTTCACTGGTTGGAACACAGCATTGGCAAACCCAACAAATCACAGCATAGGGGATCCAAATCACAGCATGGCAAGGGGCCCCCTGTGCTAAAAAGGTCTGGCGAGACAATTAAAAGGACAGAAGTTCAAGTAACAATCATTAAATCTCAACTCAAACACACTTGTGTACCAAGGTGGCAATGAACCTGTAGCAAGCCTCTACAATATGTTAAAGAACCCATCACACTCAATGATCGAGAGGGATCAACTCAAAATGCTTGTCTAAAAATGTGAGCCAAGTCACTGAACCTTCACCCTAGTATAGAAAAAGCAGTGCGCTTAACTTCAATAGAGGCAACTGCTGTCCCTTACCCCTACCACACTAGATGGGAGAGAAATGCACCAAAAGGTACAAGCCATAGTAGCTGCCATTCTTTTTCTTTTTTTGCAAAACTTGCAAACATTAAACAAAGCTGCCATTCAGTTAGTCTAAGTGTTCATTCATTCATTCTTTCATTCATTCATTCATTCATTCATTCATTCATTCATTCATTCTCCACAGTACATAATCTCGCGGTGCTGTCTTTGTACTTGTTTTTATAACAGGTGTGCAATAAACTAATCACTCAATCAACTAATCCCCGCCCAATCTCCACACTCAATAGACCCCCTGGGGTACATTAAGGTTCCTTGTGGTTTCAAGGTCTCTTTGCTTTCTTAATCTTAGTGTTTCCTTAAGGGGGTCTTAAGAACATGGCAATTAAGATGAACTGGCCTGAGGACAAGGTTAACGACTTAAGTATCAGTAATAGATTTGTCTAAACAAGTTGCTATATATAGTATACAACAAACTGTATGGAGTAACTATAAACTTTTCCCACCATCCGATATCATATGTAGAGAGACAGCAGAAACAGCAAAACCTTTTGAACGTTGATAGATTTTAATGACCACTGAACAGAGCTGCCTGGAAGTGCATTATGGTAGCCATGGTAGCTAGAACTCGAGATATCAAAATGAGAAGTTCTGCTAAAGCACTGTATTGAGTCGCTAGGGGGCCATGATCTATTAATCATTTTGAAACTTAACCACGACCTATCCACAAATCAAATATTAATACAATCCATCTAGGCCTTCTGATTTCAGTTCTGCTCTTCATCCACATACAAACATTACATACACACACTTACCAAAACCATAACCTCCTTTGGTATTAGAAGGTTATGGTTTGGCAAAGATCTCAAAGACTACCTCGTACTTGACTGCTGCCCACCTGTGTCAGGGTCATGCGCCAGTATAATCAGATACTGGATACCACTATGGTACTACTTTAAATGCTTTTTTTAAAGGTAGTTCATAGTGGTTTAGTTTTGTGGTCAGGAGGATCAAGTGAGTGCAGGTTTCGAGTTCACAATTAGCAGTACCACGGCTCTAAATTTCCCCGTAATGGAATCACAGGTGGTTTGAAGTTTGTGGTCAAGC
Source organism: Branchiostoma floridae (assembly GCF_000003815.2). Classification (NCBI taxonomy): domain Eukaryota; kingdom Metazoa; phylum Chordata; class Leptocardii; order Amphioxiformes; family Branchiostomatidae; genus Branchiostoma; species Branchiostoma floridae. Next base: position 20,589,052 of record NC_049993.1, read on the forward strand.
TGTTACTGACTGAAGACTGCAAACATAAAAACAATGCAAAAGTTTTGAGAACTACAGTATACTAAACTGGATATTATTCAAGTTTCAACAAACAAGATATTGGTCTAATGGGTTAACCCGTAGGACGGAAGCTTGGTCTGAAGACTTAGTAACTGCTGCCTACCCCTGTGTCAGGGAGCCCAGCAGCAGTATAATGAAATACATACTACTACTGCAGTCTACTACTAAAGAATGAATGAATGAAGAACCTTAAGATTCAACAAATAGGAACAAAAAGTGGGCGGGACTCTACAGAATACAGCATAAAAATGCACCTGAGGAATTTTTACTGCACCTGACACATTACCTGAGTACATACTCAAGTACTCAAGGCTTATCTTTGAGACGTAAGATGCCTCTCAAGAGAATTTCTTTAACAATGAAGACAGGGTTTTCAGTAGTCAGCTCAGGTACTCAAAGATTGCGAAACACAGATTTAGACCGATAATCTGGATAATTGAAAGAAATGGCGGTTAGAAGGCAAAATATCTCCGTCTGCCCTCAAAGTCAATGAAATAGAGCCCACCTTCAAGATATTTATGACCGCACAAACCTTTACGACTGCCCCAAGACGTCTTGAGTTTGTGTCTTGACTCCTTAAGAAGCGCTGGGTAAGACGACCAGCCCCTGCAGTAGGCAGTGTCTTGCCCTTGAGGTGAACAGAACCCTATTTATACGCAGCCCGACGCTGTCAGCAGCTTTTGTCCGTGGTGAGACTCACGGAGGCAGCCCAGCTCATTACCATGTGTAGCGGGCACAAGATGACAGTCAAGTGTTTACCTGCGCGCCCCACTGTTTGTACCTGGCCAGGTTGTATCAATACCTGCGCTGTGGGCAGGTGGGCACAGGTGCGCACAGGTATGGAGACTTGTAAATCAAAGGTTCGTTAACCACAGACCACATGGCGTGGGGGAGTTACGGTGATGTTTGGTGGATATGTGTTAGATTCAAACAATATCAGGATTGTTAGATCTCGGTTTAATTTCCTTTGATGTACTCAGGTGTTTCTAGGTGGGACAGGTATACAATAATCACCTTTTGTGTGGCTGATATCAAAAGGTGGGTTTACCCTGACCACATGGTGACAATGGGTTTTACAGCAAATGTGCAGAATTTAAGAGTTTCACAGACAAAGTCAAGATCATAATCTCTCTTTTTAATTTCCTGAGAAATGGTTAAATGTACTCCGGTGTTTGAACTTGGGTGTTTTTGATATGAATCAAAGGCTAATTTACAGCTGTTGATGTGGAGGCAGGATTGGACTCACAGGGGCGACTGAAGTCACAGTCAAGGTCTTTGACCCCCAAAGGACAAACATCATATTGATGAGCTTCTAACATGAAATTGTTGAAAATGTATCTTTGTTACCTTCAAATTACAGAGCGATTTTAACATTGAAAATTAACAGTACGCTTCATTGGACTACATGTATCAAACAATGAATGAGTGCGACAGATAAAAATTTAAAGCTGGAGACAGCCTGCCATTGCATTGTGTGAAGGTTACAGATTGAAATGTTTGACAGAAATGTGTTTAGCCAAGACTTTATCTCAAATCCCTCTGACAAAGGCAAGACTGTTGTCTCGTCTTGTAATTTCCCAAGAAGCACTTGTCTACCTCCTTGAAGACTAATTGGAAATAAGTTCCGCCAATTCACTCAGGAAGTGACGGATACGTGATTGACAGGACAATCAAGTCCTGATTTGTAATGAGTTTCAGAGGTTAGTAGATCAGTAGTGGACGTGAACGGGAACACGCTGGTCCCGGAACACAGCTGACTTTACCTTTACTTCAGAGGTCAGAGGTCAGTAGTGGACGTGAAGGCGAACACATCGGTGCCTGAACACAGCTGACTTTACCTTCTGACTCTGCTTCATGTACAGTTTACATAGCCTGGTATCCAGCCGTATTATAGCTCCTGAGTCTTCTGTCCTCATAGAGGAGACTATAATATGGCTGGATACCAGGCTACAGTTTACATGCATCTGATCATGGCCCCACCCTCCCAGACTTAAGCACTGGTGACTCACTGAAGCTGTGGCATATTGCAGACCATGCTGCAAATATAGATAACTATGGACTGTTCCATCTAACCATTGTTAGGGTTGTGAGAGCAAGTAGGACTATTCCATTTCTAAGCAGATTAAGGGTGATAAGGTCAGGAATTCTTTCAGACTTGACACTGTCAGGGAGAACGATTTTACTGACCCATTACGCTTCTGAATCAGTTGCCACTTAACCTCATGCACCTGTCCTTAACGTCATGCACCTGTCCTTAACGTCATGCACCTGTCCTTAACGGTGCACACCCCAGTTCATCCGCGACCGGGGTCCGTGGTAGTCCGCGACAAAAAAGTGACGAAAGGCTTCCGAGGGCCCATGTTTGAGTTGACATTTCTCATTATTTGCTGCGAAATGACATTAAACGGTTACATGGCTGAAAAGCGTAGGAAATGGTGTGTTTTGGGTGCAAATTGTGTTTTGGTCCGCGCGTTGCTTCCGCGATATCCCTACGCCTGAATGTAAAGAGGCCCGTGGCCTAGATTTACCTCGGAAGCGCTGTGTCAAGCAAAGTTGCAATGCCGCGCGCCGTGGATGATTAAAAAAACTGTAGTACTAGAATTTTCTTTATAATTGGCTGGATTAGTCTTTAGATTTTCCTCTTTCTGGCAGTATCAGTCGTGCTTGCCGGAAAAATCTTTTTCATCTGTTTTATCCAATGCGAAAATGTCCGATTTTGTGCATCATTTTTGACATGAAAATAATGTTTTTTCCCTATAATTTTTCAAAATTAGAGAAGTTGAAGGATCGAAACTCAGTTGGTCTTGTAGCTGAAGGTATATCCTCTCACCCCATATACAGTTATTTTCCTTCAGGATAATTCCCTGGAAGAGATGGTCGCTAGACTTGAGGGTGTGCCGCCTCCATTTGAACCCCCAAATAAACTGGTGTGTGCCCCCTTAACGTCATGCACCTGTCCTTGACCTCATGCACCTGTCCTTGACCTCTCACACCTGTCATTGACCTCACACCTGACCTAGATCTCACACATTTGTCCTCAACCTAATGCATCTGTCCTTGACCTCACACACTTGTCTTTGACCACATGCACCTGTCCTTGACCTCACATAGCTGACATTGACCTCACACACTTGTCTTTGACCTCATTCACCTGACCTTGACCTCATTCACTTGACCTTGATCTCATTCATCTCCTTGCTGTCATTCACCTGGCCTTGACCTCATTCACTTGACCTTGATCTCACATTGATGTCATTCACCTGACCATGACCTCATTCACCTGACCATGACATCATGCACCTGACCATGACATCATGCACCTGTCCTTAATCTTGTGCACTTCTTCCCCCTCACACACCTGTGCTTGACTTCCTGCACCTGTCATTGGTCCGGTAACCTTCCGTTCACTCTCAACAAACTGGAGCTGCCTAAATGGCAGGCTTTCATCTTGCTGGTGACCTCAAATTAGACCATCATTGTACGGTAATCTTCCCCGAGTATCCCACAGCCTCAGGCAGAGGCGAGTCCAGTTTGCAGGGCACTGTCATTGCACAAGCGAAGAAGTGATCTCTTCACTCCTCCTATGGAGGCCGAGGGGAAAGACCTACTCTATAGAAAGCTCACTTACCCGGCAACCATCTCCAGAGACACTGGGATTGACACTGAGGAGCAGCTATGAACGACTGAGTGCTGTCGAGAGATATTGTGCAACGCCTTACCCTGCCCACCAGGGACGACAGATGATGATAATGATGAAAGCTGGTGTCTATGATCCGTCCATACAAAACTCTGGGGTCCGTGAAATATTGTCCATATGGATAGGGGTCATGTTTAGCCTGGATACCATCCTCCATATGAACCACTGGCTTGCCATACTTTTGCTTGAACAAATCCCTGATAGTCATCAAGAGCCAGCGGTCACTACGGAAGATGGTACCCAGACTAGGAGCAGATCAGAAATCTGTCAACTCACCATACATACCTTGTAACGTTAGTTGTATTTCGGAAATTGAACGTAAAGGAATCGTGGTACGCATTTCTAACTTACAAGGTAAGAATGCGGCTTTACTGCATTATGAAATATAGCGTTCGACTCCAAATAACTAGCAAACTGTTAAATTAAAAGGAAGCTCGACGAAAAATCGTTAATCAACAGACAATAGGTGTGAACTATTCATCCCTGTCCCTTGCGTGCCACTAGATCAGTAATTGGGTACTTTGCATGTGAACGAATTGACTTAAAGGCATGTCCTCGCTAGAAATCTACTGGTTGTGTTTCAGGAAGGAGCCCCCTCCCCCTAGCCTCCGACCTGTGAGGCTTTAGAGGTGCATCACCTTTGTCTCCTGGAAAAGCCCTTAGAAGAAAAGAAAGTCAAGGTGTCTTGAACCACTGAAGATTCGCACATGCCAAGTCTCAAGTCATTCAGCCCAGGAATGAAGGAACTGCACGCAATTTCCTTCAAGAGACTTTTAAGGAAAGCGACGTATAAACTGTGCGTTCCTGCCAAGTGGAGCCTTATCTTGTAGTGTCTCCTACAGGACTGGAGATATACAGTAGGGCTAAACTCTGTGTGTGTTGCCAACATCGCTGTGTTAGGTCATTACAGAGCGATGACAGAAGGGAGCAACTCCTCTCGTTCTGTGTAGCATCGCGTTTTACTGTGCTCAACCTCCAGTGAGGGTTCATTCGTTTAGATGTATTGAAATTACAGACAATGCGGTGCAGTGTGAGTGGTTCAAAACCTACAGTACCTTAGCCGCACCTGGGGCAATTACTGTCGTATTGAGGTCACTTGAGTGGCGCCGAATGGCAGCTCAACATCGACAGTCGTATTGAGGTCACCTGAGTGGCGCCGATTGGCAGCTTGCTCCAGACACTTGCAATTTAGCCCCGCCTATTGTAAGCTCCTTGCAATTCAGCCCCCGGCTGCAAAGAGTGAGTAGTCGGCCCACCCAATAACATAATAACATAACATGACTGGTATTGGGTGCCAACACATACGTACATTACACGTCTCATAGAATACACATAGAAGTAGGCAGGACCCAAATGGTTAACATATATATACTTCAAGTAAAACAATGAGATTGAGTCTTAAGATTTGTTCGTTCATTTGTTCCTTAAACGTCTAGGGAGCTAACATTTTTGTGTTATGCCATCACGGTTTTAGAATCAATGAAGAAGCAAATACAGAAATGACTACATAAACAAATGAATGAATAAATGAATGGCCTGAAAGATTCCTTGAAAGCACACGTAGCAGCAGAACACAGTAAAAGGCAATGATTAATACATAAAACAAGAATTGCTCTCATCACTTTGTGAGCTTTTTGTACGTTTAGTCGTTCATTCATCTATCTATACATGGTACATTAGAATAATATTTTATTACTAATATCCTACCAAGAGGCTTTTTAACCATTGAGAGTATAGAACTTTTAATAAGGATAGGTTTTCTGGTTTAAATAATACAAGACAATCAGACCTAATTCATCATTGTCACCTTTCCCAGTCATAGAAATTCCTGTCTGCCGCAAACACGGAAAATATCAACACTCGCTATCGCTTACTTCATACCATTTTTATACAATATCATCCCAGAATACTTCACCACGTTCATATACAAGTACAGCCAGTAATCTGTAGAGTTTTCTCCTCCCTGTAAGTTGTTTACAAAAGGGTGATTTTTGGCAGGTTATGGAGGGTGGCAGAGATGTGTGTTTACCTCCTAACATTCCCCTGGTCGATAAGCAGGCTCTCTGCACTGCGATGACTGACAGGAGGGGTGGAGTGGCCCAGGAGTCGGACGGGTTTGTTTACAAGTGAGGAGGTTGTCAAAAGCCTGGTGGCCACACACAACAGATGGTGCCACAGGCCACTCTGTGTTAGCGCACTGGTTCGTTGGTAAGGGGGTGAGGTCTGCCATCTCTGGTGGCCACACACAACCGATGGTGGTACAGGGCAGGGGCCACTCTGTGTTAGCGCACTGGTTCATACACTCATACATAACACACACACACACATGCTCACACATGCTCACACACACACTCACACACACACACACACACACACACAACAGATGGTAGCACAGTGCAGGGGCCACTCTGAGTGTACTGGTTCACACACACACACACACACACACATAAACATACACACGTACAGACACACTCACACACATATGTACACACTCACACACACACACACACAGAAACATGCTCAACAGATGGTGGCACAGGACAGGGGCCACTCTAAGTTAACAGGCACACACAAACACACACACACTAAGTTAACTACAAACAAACTAAGTAGGGTGAAGTCTGCCATCTCTGATTGCCTTCTCTCTTTCTACTACTGGTCCTTGGACATTTTTCCATAGACGTTCAGCCAGAACACATCATATGAAAACAAAGCGATTATAAACAAACTACAATTTGACTAACCAGTACCTGAGCTGTGCATACCAGACTGAATAAAACTTTTCCCTTGGATATTTCCATGTCGATTTTCCAGCTTTATCAAAGTTAGGACATACAAATTTATTCATTTGGTTCTGTGATTGGTTTTAAGAAGAAATTTAGTTAGTGTTGTCAGAAGGGAAATAGAAGGCTAGGAGACATGTTCAAATCTGACTATAGTATTAAAGCATTTAAGTTTGTTATGTACAGGTTTATTCTGCACAGGCCACACCAATTTAATTTCTTGGTTCACGGATTTTTTCATAAAAAATATGGAGCGAGAGGGCGAAATAAAAATAAAAATTGTAAAATGGTTGGGGTAAAGGTAACGGCTAATCCAAAACATAAAGAAAAAAAGTTTTCAGCTTGAAAAAAGTACAAAAACACTATTTTTGTACAGTAACAGCACCTGTACCCACACTTTAAGGAGCTTATAATATAAAGGCCAATTTGCTACACCAGAAAGTTGGTGAATGGTTTCATTAATGGTGAAAATTTGCTGAGTGGTAATTTTTATTTTTATTTTTTTTCCCAAAAAATAGGAGCGAGCGAATCCGTGAACCAAGAAATTAAATCGGTGTGGCCTCAGGCTTTGTTCAATGGCCAAGTGGTCAGAGTGTTTGCTCTGCAATCGGTTAGGTTGCGAGTTCAATCCCAGAGTCATACCAAAGACTTTAAAAATGCTTTCTCTGCTTAGCACTCGGTATTGTGAGAAAAATGGTTTGGTAGTTGAACAAACACACAACCAGTGGACTAGCCCCACTGTAGTTATTGTACAAGGTTGTGTGGCCCAGGTCTACAGAAAATGGAGATAGGTGCCACCCTATGCACCATCTAGTGCGGAAAGAACTTGCTTTGATTGATTTGATTTGAGTTATTAGAATTGCAACAATACAATACAGGTGGCATGGGTTGCAGGCAGTGGTAAGCTGGTTTTGTGATACACAGGTTAATACATACATGTAACATTAATACTTTAACTGGAGCATTGAATAAAATCAGTAAGTAAACGTTAGATACAATAACCCTAACTTTGAAATGTGATTCAGAATCTTAACTTTAACTATAATCAACTTTTAAACCAGTGTAGCAATTTTTCTTTAAGTCTCAGAGAACCAGGGAATTGACTTGTTCTTGCCCAAGGACCTTAGTCGAAGAGTGGACTAGCCCCTGCTGTAGTGATTGCACAAAGGTGTGTGGCCCAGGGTTACAGAAACAGAGATGGGCGCTGCCTGATGCACCATGTAGTGCAGAAAGAGCTTAAACTTTTGATCCAGTTTAGCAATTTTTGTTTAAGCCTAAGAACCGGTAAATTGACTTGTTGTTGCCCGAGGACCTTGGTCGGAGAGTGGACCAACCCCCTGCTGTAGTGATTGCACAAAGTTGTGTGGCCCAGGGCTACAGTAACGGAGATGGGCACTGCCTGATGCACCATGTAGTGCAGAAAGAACTTAAACTTTAACTTTTAATCCAGTTTAGCAATTTTTGTTCAAGACTGAGAACTGGTAAACTGACTTGTTGTTGCCCGAGGACCTTGGTCGGAAAAGTCAGGACTGTAAACACTACAAGTCCGCAGGGCGGTCCTGTACACAGCCCGACATCACACAAGTAAACACCTCCAGACACCCTCCACCACAACCCTCCAGTCTTAACAACATTCTTCAACACTTAGCAACTTTTACAAGGAGCGCAGCTCTCTCAGACAGTCTTAGGCTGCGACGTCTTACATCTTGCTGCAAGAAAGTAGCCAGCTGAGTTTCCTACCTCCTTAAAGATGAGGGTCTTAAGCGATCGTTTCTTCCTCGGCTCAGCCGGACGCAGGTCTTAAGGAGAAGTTAGCTCAAGATGCTGAAGTCGTCTTAAGGTTGGCAACGGTTGCTTTTCCTGAAGTCATATTTCATGTGGGGAGTTTCCCGCCGGCTGGCAGGGTGCTTGTCTTGGAGCTGTGTGTGAGAAAATGCCTGGCATTCTCGCCAGGGTCACATGTGGGGCTGCTGGGGGGCCTTGTCTCGCCAGGGTCAGATGTGGAGTACCTGGGGGGGCTTGCCTGGAGTGGCTGGAAGTTTACATAGCTGGTGTGGAGGAGGTGCCAGTGTTGCGGCTCAAGATACGCCCCTGACAAGACCGTACCCTCAACAAGCCTGAGATATACTCCAGGGTAAGCAGTGACCATGACTCCAACCAACTTCAAGTTCAAATACAGGTGTTGTAACATTGTTTTCTCCCCTTACAATGTGTGGGAAAGTGAAGCTTGTCATCAAATTGTTCGGGTTGGAAACTTTCTGAAGTAGACATCTTGAAACAACGTTTGGAATTTGGAATCAGCTTAGTGCTGATAAAAGGTAATACCCTCCTTGCTCACAGCTAGTCTGGGGATGGGCCGGTGTTTTCAGGGGTACAGTTTTGTCTGCTACACTGGAGGCACCTGTTGGTGGAGAGGCAGACACAACAACTACAGGTCCTGTGTCCTCGCCCCCCCCTCCTGGAAACATCAACCCTGGAATGCGATATCTAATAGCCTGGAAGAGGGGTGTGATGACAGCAAGGATAACTCAGCAGGCTCTGCATGGGGTGTGATGACAGCAAGGATAACTCAGGAGGCTCTGCATGGGGTGTGATGACAGCAAGGATAACTCAGGAGGCTCTGCATGGGGTGTGATGACAGCACAGATAACTCAGGAGGCTCTGCATGGGGTGTGATGAAAGCAAGGATAACTCAGGAGGCTCTGCATGGGGTGTGATGACAGCAAGGATAACTCAGGAGGCTCTGCATGGGGTGTGATGACAGCAAGGATAACTCAGGAGGCTCTGCATGGGGTGTGATGACAGCAAGGATAACTCAGGAGGGTCTGCATGGGGCATGATGACAGCACAGATAACTCAGGAGGCTCTGCATGGGGTGTGATGACAGCAAGGGTAACTCAGCAGGCTCTGCATGGGGTGTGATGACAGCAAGGATAACTCAGGAGGCTCTGCATGGGGTATGATGACAGCAAGGATAACTCAGGAGGGTCTGCATGGGGTGTGATGACAGCAAGGGTAACTCAGGAGGCTCTGCATGGGGTGTGATGACAGCAAGGATAACTCAGGAGGGTCTGCATGGGGTGTGATGACAGCAAGGATAACTCGGGAGGCTGTGCATGGGGTGTGACGACAGCAAGGATAACTCAGGAGGCTCTGCATGGGGTGTGATGACAGCAAGGGTAACTCAGGAGGCTCTGCATGGGGTGTGATGACAGCAAGGATAACTCAGGAGGCTCTGCATGGGGTGTGATGACAGCAAGGGTAACTCAGGAGGCTCTGCATGGGGTGTGATGACAGCAAGGATAACTCAGGAGGCTCTGCATGGGGTATGATGACAGCACAGATAACTCAGGAGGCTCTGCATGGGGTGTGATGACAGCAAGGGTAACTCAGGAGGCTGTGCATGGGGTGTGATGACAGCAAGGGTAACTCAGGAGGCTCTGCATGGGGTGTGATGATAGCAAGGATAACTCAGAAGGGTCTGTAGGGGGTTCTGAGAAAAAGCCTTTAACTTTATTTTGATTTTTCAGCAATCTCCATTGTTGCCTTCCTCAGGTTGGAATGAACAATCAATAAATCATGTGACATCATGGACTGGATCCCAATACTCACTCACTCACTATCCGTTGTTGATTATACTGCTGCTACAATGCTATTCTCCAATAGGAGAATAGTATTGTGTTCAAGCCAAATATAGAAACGTTTTACTAAATATTATTGCTGTCATGGTATTCTAACAGTGTTCTACATCTGATACATCATTTTGTGAAATACATTATATTAACTGTCTGTCTAAATGTCAACATGCATCAAAGCCTATTATTTGGCAGGGCTGCAAATTTCAACATTTTCAAGCCAAAACCAAGACATTCTCTTGATCAGGCCCAGTTTGACTTGTTATTATTGAATAGAACTGACAGGAAGGAATGTCTAGTGGCCGTTTGTTGCACTTTACCGTGTGTGGTGATATAATGCCCTTGACCCCAAGGTCACAAGAACAGCAGGGAATGATTGAGTAGTGGTGTAACATACCGGACAAAAGTCTCAAACCAAGGAATTAAGATGATTTGGCCCAGTTCTGAGTTATGTTCACCAACAGACCTGACAGCACAGGATGCCAGCGGCCTTTTGTTGTCCTGCTGTGATGTTTGCCCTTGAACTCAAGGTCATAAGTTCATGTCTGCCAGAAAAGAAACATTTAAACCTATTAAGTACATGTTGTTGTCTGTCAAATTTTGCACAAAGGAACCATGGTATTTATCTGGTAGGTATTTGAGACGTATCTTTTAAGAAAACCAATATCTCTAATATTGCTTTGTCCTTTACATCTTTACTATGATGACCTTGAACCCAAGGTCACAATATTTGATGTCTGCCAATCAGCATAAATTCCTTAACTGGAAACAATCTTAAATTCTAGGTCAGAATGTACAAGAATCACAGAAGTAACTTGCTGAGGCCCAGTTTGACTTGTAACTAACCAATAAGACCGACAATCATCCGTTTCTTGGCCCTTCTATTTGTGGTGATGTTTGTCCTTGACCCCAAGGTCATGAGAACATGTCTGCCCCAGATCAGCACCTGGAAATGGAGGGGCAGTCTAGATCTCTTTACCAGACCTCGGGAGGGGGGCAACGAACTTGTGTTATCCATCAGACTATGTACTAGTAACCTTGATGTTGTGAATGGTGTCCATAGAGGCCTTAACCTGGAATCCAGTCTAGTTGTGGCACGGGCCTACCGTAGTTAGTATAGACTCTCTACGGGGCCAGTGCAGCTCTAAGCCGCTGGTGTAATCATTCACACCCGGTAGGATTTTCCCCGGTAGGATTTTCCCACTGGGCCAAGTCTAACCGCGTGAAAATCCTACCGGGTGTGAATAATTACCCGGGCGGCTGAGAGCTACACTGGCCCTGTAGAGAGCCTACACTAACTACGGTAACGTTAGGCCGAGCCAGTAGTAGACTGGATTCCAGGTTACAGAGGCCTTGATTTAGACCAGTTTTCTCTCTCTCTGTGTCAGTCAGTCTGCCAGTCAGACTATGACAAACTACACAAGAACTTAACGACAAAAGATTTCAATTCCGATGCTCATAGATACAAAATTACATAAACTTAAAGTTGCAACTTAGCAGATAGTAAGAGTCCAATTTCAATTCAAAGTTCAATTCAAATTGCAGTTCAAAGGGGTTGTTTTCAACAGAGTTGAAAAGAGAATTTCCTCTATTTGATAGAGAACAGTGCAATTTCTCATACAGTAGTAACATAAATAAAGAGTAAGATTAGACAATTTCAACATAATATTAATAAATTATGATAAAGAAAGATAGAAAATTCTTGTTTCTTCTTTTGTTCCAGCTACATTTCCTGTAATCAATCACTTCAAGGTCTCTCTGTTCAGTTTTATAACACGAGTTGTCATTGTCTCGTTTTCAAAACAAGGCCAGGTCATAAGAGATGGCAGACTTCACTACTCTCCAAGCAGAGGTTAGGCTCCGGCTGTTTTTAACGTCTTTTTTAGTCGTGTTTATCGGACTTTCTATTTTGTATTTCAGCAGGCCGAGTGGGGTGAACGTCAAGAAAAATGACAAAATAGAAAGTCCGATAAAAACGACTAAAAAAGACATTAAAAACAGCCGGAGCCTAGCCTCTGCTTGGAGAGTAAGACTCCACCGCCTCAAAGGTTTCAGCGCCCTCAAGCGGAAGATACTGTACATAAACTGCACAGCTCCCTCTAGCAGAACATACAGGAATTGCAGTATTACACACTCAAACAAGACGTCTCGAGGTGATGGGAGACAATACCTCATTCCTCATAGGTAGCGCGCGTAGTCCAGTGGTTAGCGGCCCTGCCTCTGGAACTGGAAGCCGTGAGTTCGATTCCGGCTGTGTCGCTCACCCGACATGCACGCTACCGGAAAGGGTTGCAGTCCTTAGGATGGGACATTAAGCCGTGGTCCACTGTTCATTGTGCTTGTCGAAAAGAGCTAGGGGAATTTCCCCGGTACAATGAACCTGTAAATACTGTACATAGCGTCTGTCCTCCCTGTCACGACCAGTGGAAGACTAGCTCTTCATTGAGCTAAAATTGGATCGAGATCCCTTTCCTTTTTTTTTATTCCCTTTGACAAGTTATCAACATGTCGTATCGTCTAGTCAAGGCAATCTTAGGTTATATTATATAATATACCACTCACATTCAGTTTTGAATAACCATGAAGACCACAGACCTATAATGCATTTAGAGTGGCCCTTGGACTTTGGATGACAGTGAGTTGTAAATACTGTCTTGCAAGCAGGGAAGAAATGGCACAACTACCAGTATACCAGCTGGGCCTAACTGGAAGTTAGTAAAGACTGAAGTATAGTAAAACATAGTGAAACAGTGATTCTTCCTCACCTGATCTTTGTCTCCCCCACACACCAGCGATCCCTGCAGGTGAAACAGGTGGTTGTCAGGGCTAGCACCAGGGCCCGTCTTGGCACCAAAATTTCCTTGTTCATGTAAAAACTTTCATCCTGTGCTTGAAAGAAAAATCTGGGCTTCATGACATTAAATCGATGGAACTATACTTCAATTAACTAAAAGTGAAAGATTTAGCAATGAAAATTAAGGACATGCCATTGGGCTCCCAAAGAGCAGGAGTCAGGCCTGGGGTTTGCCCTTTGAGTGATGCAACACTCACCCGGCTGTGTGGTTTGAACCACTCACCACACAACAGGCGGGGATTACAGACCTGCTCTGTGTTTTTGTACCGTTTTGTGGGGGCTAATCCTGGAACAAAGTGATTCCTGAATGGCCCCGGCGCACCCACAACACTCGGGGCTTGAGCTGTTGTTTTGGCGGTGTAGGGTTGCGCGTTATCTGTGTAACACTTACTTTGTAACCTCGTGTTGACAGAATTACACCTGCGCACGGTCTGGTAGACAGCACTGGGGACGGAATTGCACCTGCGCCCGTCTGAGAGGCAACACGGGGGACGGCATTACACCTGCGCACGTCTGAGAGGCAACACTGGAGACGGAATTACACCTGCGCACGTCTGAGAGGCAACACTGGGGACGGAATTACACCTGCCTCCGTCTGAGAGGCAACACTGGAGACGGAATTACACCTGCGCCAGTCTGAGAGGCAACACTGGCGACGGAATTACACCTGCGCTGGTCTGAGATGCAACACTGGAGACGGAATTACACCTGCGCACGGTCTGGTAGGCAGCACTGGGGACGGAATTACACCTGCGCCCGTCTGATAGGCAACACTGGGGACGGAATTACACCTGCGCCCATCTGAGAGGCAACACTGGGACGGAATTACACCTGCGCCCATCTGAGAGGCAACACTGGAGACGGAATTACACCTGCGCACGGTCTGGTAGGCAGCACTGGGGACGGAATTACACCTGCGCCCGTCTGATAGGCAACACTGGAGACGGAGTTACACCTGCGCCCGTCTGAGAGGCAACACTGGAGACAGAATTACACCTGCACCCATCTGAGAGGCAACACTGGGGACGGAATTACACCTGCGCCCGTCTGAGAGGCAACACTGGGGACGGAATTACACCTGCGCCCATCTGATAGGCAACACTGGGGACGGAATTACACCTGCGCCCGTCTGAGAGGCAACACTGGGGACGGAATTACACCTGCGCCCATCTGAGAGGCAACACTGGGGACGGAATTACACCTGCGCCCGTCTGAGAGGCAACACTGGAGACGGAATTACACCTGCGCCCATCTGAGAGGCAACACTGGAGACAGAATTACACCTGCGCCCGTCTGAGAGGCAACACTGGGGACGGAATTACACCTGCGCCCATCTGAGAGGCAACACTGGGGACGGAATTACACCTGCGCCCATCTGAGAGGCAACACTGGAGACAGAATTACACCTGCGCCCGTCTGAGAGGCAACACTGGGGACGGAATTACACTTGCGCCCATCTGAGACGCAACACTGGAGACAGAATTACACCTGCGCCCATCTGATAGGCAACACTGGGGACGGAATTACACCTGCGCCCGTCTGATAGGCACACTGGAGACGGAATTACACCTGCGCCCATCTGAGATGCAACACTGGAGACGGAATTACATTGTATACCTGCGCCCGTCTGAGAGGCAACACTGGAGACAGAATTACACCTGCGCCCGTCTGAGAGGCAACACTGGGGACAGAATTACACCTGCGCACGTCTGAGAGGCAACACTGGAGACAGAATTACACCTGCACCCGTCTGAGAGGCAACACTGGGGACAGAATTACACCTGCGCAGGTCTGAGAGGCAACACTGGGGACGGAATTACACCTGCGCCCGTCTGAGAGGCAACACTGGGGACGGAATTACACCTGCGCCCATCTGAGAGGCAACACTAGACAGAGACAGAATTACACCTGCGCCCATCTGATAGACTGAGCTACGTAGACTGTGTTGGTTGGAGAAAGACCAAACAAGTCTTCAAGGGGCCGTAATTCCTTCTTAAGTGTCCTGGTCAAGACGTGTTCACATCCTTCTTGCTGCCAACTGCTGAGTAAATAGTACCAGTTTGTCCAAACAACTTGTGTTACAGTATTGGGGAAGGCCTCACTAGTTTCTTTGGTTGGCTCCCGTTTTGAGCTAACTAGAAATTCAGCAAGATAATAAAAAAAAACACATAGGACAGGTAGGAACTTAGGTATTGGGTAAGGCCTCACCAGTTTCTTTGGTTGGTTCACATTTTCAGGCAACTAGAAATTTGGCAAGACAATAAAAAACACATAACTTTGGGCAGGTAGGAAACTTGTGTCTTTAAGTTACTATCCACTCCTTGAAATTGTTTTTAGAGACTTTTCTCTCAGACTTCATCTTTCATACCAGTTTTCATATTCACGTTTGTATTCAAACTGTGTTTTCATGTGAATTAAGAGACTCTTTATACACAACCATAATGTTGCTTCATATAGTAAGGTTCTTTTAGCACAACCAGAAAATAACTTACATCCAACGTTTCGGTGTCTGTCAGACACCATCATCAGGGTGGAATGACGGGAACTACTTCTTGCTGCTACTTATAGCCGATGTAGGTGGCGTTGCAGCAGCAAGAACGCCGTCCCAGACGTGGCTCAGCTTGTATCCCCCCTCGTCTCTGTTCATGAGTGGCACTGATTTTCTGATCCAAACTGCTTCTTTAATCCATCGAGTTCTTCTGTTCTTACGTTGGATGTAAGTTATTTTCTGGTTGTGCTAAAAGAACCTTACTATATGAATAATTGCCAACCTGATGAAGTTATTCATGGACATAATGT
>NC_049993.1:20604979-20640519 GCF_000003815.2 Branchiostoma floridae
ACCGTCTGTCACCTTCAGGGCAATTCAGACTGGTTTACATTGTGCTTCAGCGATAGGTGTCACTGCTTACAGATGCGGTCACAAAAAGTATTCGCATATACATATGCATGCAATGTTTATACAATGTTTAGAATGCATTTTTTTTAATGTTTGGGACCACATTGTAAACATTGCATAAGCAATGTCTGTGTATGTGTTAATACTGTACGTTAGTGGAACCGGAAATAAAGCAATGGTTGTGTAAAGGAGTCTCTTTATTCCATCCTCCTAACGCCCGGTCCCCAACGGCACTACCTTATGGGGCCCTGCTGTCCCAGGCCCTACCTACGGGTATTATGATTGTCGCCACAAACAAGCTGTCAACCAATCAGAGAACAGGCCTTCCTTGGGCTTGTTGTTGTCGCAAGCTGTCTTGCAAAGGCCGCTGGGAAGCTATCAGCCAATCATGTTACGTATTACCATGGCTTTGTTTGCTCACCATGCCAACGCCCGATCCCCAACGGCTGACTGCCCATATAAGGGCAAGCTCATTAATATTCATAAGCAAGGCACCCCTAATAACCGAATACTGTGGCTGATTTGTCAGGGTTGATATCATAGGCTTTGCCGTGATTGTCAACCCTGAGTGCGAGGGTGCTTTATTCAGCCTGTTCTGTTTCAGTCCCTAGACGTCAGGAGGAGGCTACTGTACCATCTGCACTGATGACAGAAACCAGGCGCTGAACCAACGACCTTCAAACGCACCCTGACCTTGCTTTACACTCCAACATGGAGGCACGTGTTCCTGGTCTTTGAACTGAGCTTGACGAATATTTGTGGGGTAGGGCCGTTATGTTCTTCGGGGAAAGGGTATTTATGAGAAGTTTACAGAAAATGCTGTTCATGACTGAGGGTAAAAATAAACTCACCTTTTGTGGGGGAGTTCCATGATTATGTTCCTTGGGAGTGGGTATTTAGAAGAAGTTTGAAAGAAAATGCCAAACTCTGTTCATAACTTATGGTAAAAATAAAATCCACTTTTAAGTTACAACTTTTTGTTGCATATCTGTTGTTTTTATGAATTTCGTGTCTCTTATTTGGTAACACTAACATACTTTGAAAATGACCAATAAACTTATTCTCCAAGCAGAGGTTGGGTTGCAGAGATAGTAATGGTCAGAAAAATCCCGATCACTACTATCTCCGCGACCCCTCTGCTTGGAAAATACAAGAAACTGAGAAAGGAAAGTAACGGTTTCAAGAAGAACTGAGATAAGAACAGCTTTAGTTTCACTGCTGGTACTTTATTCAGATCCATGATGTCATAATGCAGTAGCTATTTATAACTTCCTGTCCTTTGGAAGCGTACGTTGGCCAGCACACTAATTCAGAGTGGCCCGTTGGTGGCGGTATGCACATTCAAAGTGCTAAAATTTAAAATCAACTTCACAACAAGGACGATGCGCAACACTGTACAAGTATACAAAAGTATGTCAATCAAATGACTTCACTACATATAAGCGGGTTCGGTGAAATATACAATCATGTATATACATTTCACTCCACGTCGTAAGTAAGCGTCGTAAAAGTATTAGCCAAAGCCCACGACCTATGTCTCTGCTGTTGACCTATGAACCTTTGCAGTTGACCTATGAACTGTACATGACCTATGAACACCTGTATCCACCTTGCTCAGTCTGCAGACGTTCCATATTGCAGTTCTTCAAAGCGTAAGAAAAAGATTAGTCCTAAGAAATGTTGTAAGAATCCTTAAGAAGAGCAGGATGTAGTTATCTGATCTGCTGCCGCAGTAGCGTGTTGGTTTTCTTGTCGGGGTGACTTTTTTGCGCCGGTTTCTTCTGGGGGTCGACAGCGAAACACTTCCAGAGTCGGAGGGTCTCGTCTGCTGCGGCGGAGACAACAGTGGTGCCGTCCGGACTCATGGCCATGTGGAGCACACGGGCCTGGTGACCTGTGGGGGGAGGGGGCGGTCTGTTAGTGTAGTCAGACACACACATACATACATACATACACACACACACACACACACACACACACACACACACACACAGAATCATGGCCATGTGGAGCATGCGGGCCTGGTGACCAGGGGGGGAGGGGGGCGCTCGGTTAGTGTAGTCAGACACACACATACATACACGCACCTGCAAGCTACAATCTGCAGAAGAATTGTTGAATCAAAATCATTGAAAATGTATTAACAACTTGAAATTTGACAGGGGGAAAGGGGAAGAGATAAGGCCTTGGATTAACTTTTAATGAAGAAAAATGTGATCTCAATGCCAAGTGCTGTACTGACAGTGGAGAGCAAGAGAACGGGTCTCTGCTGACGGATTGTTGTTGATGCTGTAGTTTGAAAATTGATCAACAGGGGGCGTTGCAGTACAGTGGGAAAATCTTATTAGTTATAGATTCTTGAGAAGTTTCTATACTGATATAACATGCTATACTACTCTGGGTGTGTGACATGCTCCCATGATTTTGCCTGCTACACTGGAGGCACATTGTGTAAGCTAGAGAAGAACAACAGGTCCACTCACCGGTCAGCTCGGTGACTTTAGCCATGGTGGGATACTTCCAGATGGTCAGCTGGTTGTTGGCGAAGCCGTGGCCCGAGATCAGTTCCTTATACTCCTTACTCCACAGGATAGAGCACACCTGTAAAGGTAAGATGGACAGGTGTTAATACAGGTAAGTACAGGTATGTAGGGAGATCAGCTCCTTATACTCCTTAGACCACAGGATAGAGCACACCTGTAAAGGTAAGATGGACAGGTGTTAATACAGGTAAGTACAGGTATGTAGGGAGATCAGCTCCTTATACTCCTTACTCCACAGGATAGAGCACACCTGTAAAGGTAAGATGGACAGGTGTTAATCTTACCGATAAAAAAGGCCTGAACAGTATGTAAGGAGATCAGCTCCTTGCATAGGTATGTATGAAACAAAACCTTTCAATGAGAAGTATACAATACATTTCTCTTCACCTTCACAGAAGGAAAACATTGTTTTTGCTCCGTTTCTTCTTCTCCAGAAAAATGAAAATGATCTGGACCAGACAGCTGTCACCATGGTTACTAGAGGTGTAACAGACACCCTGTGTGGCGAGTGGCAGGACAGCTGGTGGGGATGCTCACCATATATACGATTGTGTTAGAGTAAAAATAGTGCTAGACCATGTAAACGTAGACGTTATGAATTTGCTTGGAAAATGTTGCCTTTTAGATTCAACAAAAAGTACATTTGTTTACATGTGACAACAGCATGTTTGTTTATTTGTGCACCTATGGCAACACGATGTTTGCATACCTGTGACTTGGTGTCCACGGTGTTGAGGCAGTGTCCCGTGTTGGCGTTCCAGAAGCGGATACAGCGGTCGGCCGTCCCACCTCCACTGGCGAGCACACTGGCCTGCCACGGACACCACGACAGTGCCTGAAAAACACAAGGGGGATAAATTACAAACTGGCCTACCACGGACACAACAGTGCCTGAAATTCCAAAAGGAAAACAATTGATAACAGTGATAAACTAGCATTTTAACAGTGCCTTGGAATGAATCGCACCACATTTATACACTACCTTGGGATGAAGTTTGGAAATTTTATTTGTGCTGGCCTTACCTTGACAGCTGCCTGATGCTGTGTTAGTGAGTGCAGTGGTACGTTCCCCTCCCATGTGCACTGGTACCCCCTCCCCCTGGCTGGTACCCCCTCCCCCTGGCCTTGTACCCCCTCCCCCTGGCCTTGTACCCCCTCCCCCTGGCCTTGTACCCCCTCCCCCTGGCCTTGTACCCCCTCCCCCTGGCCTTGTACCCCCTTCCCCATGCCCTTACCTTGACAGCTGCCTGATGTTGTGTTAGCGAGTGAAGTGGCACGTTCCCCTCCCGAGTGCACTGGTACCCCCTCCCCCTGGCCTTGTACCCCCTCCCCCCTGGCCTTGTACCCCCTCCCCCATGCCCTTACCTTGACAGCTGCCTGGTGTTGTGTTAGTGTGTGTAGCGGTACGTTCCCTTCCCTGGTGCACTGGTACCCCCAGATGTTCAGGAGGTTGTCGTTGCCTCCACTTGCCAGGTAACGCCCTGAGGTAAAGATACAACAAAGGACATGTATAGAACATCATAAGTACAAAATCTCCAAACATATGTAAAACTGACTGCAGTTATAATATCAGACAACTTTCAACGCTTGGTGTTGTATTCATGCAGTTTTACAGACACAGTATGACTAAACAAAAATTACACTTCAGTCATCTACTCTAGTACCTAAGCAAATTTTAATGTCTAGTTTCTAGGCCTATGTCACGTTTTCAAACTGGGGCCTGGCTGTGCTGCTTTCAGGAATAGAAAATGGCTACCGTAGCAGCATGAAGGTTAAAAAGGGTTAACATTTTTTTACTGTAACTCTACTTATGGAGAATGGTTGGAATTTCCCTACCGTCGGGCGACCACTTGAGCCCGCAGACCTCCTGCGTGTGCCCGTCCAGCGTCGCCACGTGATGGTCCGCTATCCGCACGTCGTGGTGGTGGATCGTTCCCGCGCGGGAACCACTGCAGAAAGAAGTTGTTTGTTTGTTTGTGTTGCATACCCGTTAAACCGCCTCATAGCTCAACACATTGGTCAAGTTTGTACTGAACAGCGAAAGGGTGCCGACATACATTGTCAACAATCATAACAAAAGCAAAACAAACAGTGTGTGGCTTTTATGGCCGCGGATGGCATCCCCAAGCCGCATGTAGCTTCCACCAAGGATTTTTGTCCGTCAATGTTGACGGATTGGTTTTAAAATTTTTCCGTCAGACGCAGCAAATTTCCGTAAATTGACGGAGAAACGGACGCTGGCTAGAGCCCTGGAATGTACAGTTTTCAGATGGTCATCATCATCATCATCTGTCGGCTGCAGGGCGGATGGTACCCAGGCTAAATCTAACCAACATTACCTAATAAATGGTGTAAGAGTCTCTATTGTCCCTCAGATTGGACGTTAAATGGAGGTCCCATGTTTGAGGAGAGTCACACCGCATGCACGTAAAAGAACCCACCACACCTTTAGAAAAAGAATAGGGGCATGCCCCAGTGTGCGATGGTGCAAGCCTTACATAAAGGAGACAGCTGCCTACCCCTGTCAGGGCTCAAAATACTTTTTTCTGCATTGAAAATTACCTGCACCAGGCAAATTTTACCTGTGCACACTACTCTGAATTTAAATTAGGAAGTATGGATCATTCTAAAACTTTGAACACTATTCCTTTATTTCTCTTCAATTTATACTTTATAAGTGGCAACAGTCAATGCAGCTGATAACAATCCATATACACCTACATAATAGACATAGGACATTTATTTATAAAAGCCAGTAC
This sequence comes from Branchiostoma floridae, assembly GCF_000003815.2. NCBI lineage: Eukaryota > Metazoa > Chordata > Leptocardii > Amphioxiformes > Branchiostomatidae > Branchiostoma > Branchiostoma floridae. The sequence continues at coordinate 20,610,339 of NC_049993.1, forward strand.
ATGGACCAGTGCAGGTTAGGTGCAGGTAGACACCAGAAATACCTGCACAGCTCCAATTTTACCTGCGCATGCACTAACCGGTATATACCCAGTACATGGACCAGTACAGGTTAGGTGCAGGTAGACACCAGAAATACCTGCACAGCTCCAATTTTACCTGCGCATGCACTAACCGGTATATACCCAGTACATGGACCAGTACAGGTTAGGTGCAGGTAGACACCAGAAATACCTGCACAGCTCCAATTTTACCTGCACTAACCTGCATATACCCAGTACATGGACCAGTGCAGGTAGACACCAGAAATACCTGCACAGCTCCAATTTTAACTGCACTAACCTGCATATGCAGGTGGTATATCGAGCCCTGCCTGTGTTAGGGACCCCAGCAGCAGTATAATCAAATACTGGATACTACTATAGGCTACAGAGTCTTCAGCATGTTGAAGTTGGCAGCCTCAAAAGAAAGAAGAATTTTCCTGACCTGCTGAGGATGTAGACGTTCCAGTCCAGCGAGCCGACCCTCGAGGACTGGCTGGTCATGTTCCGTACTCTCTTCTGGGCCGCAACGTCCCACAGCTGGAACAATCAATCAATCAGTCCATCAATCAATCAATCAATCAGCAATCTGCACTATCTTCTAGGCTGCAACATCCTACAGCTGGAACAACACACACACACCTGTTTTAAACAGCAGAGCTGGTCAAACTATCGGTATGGAATACCCTGGACAGGCTGAGAACTACGGGATGGCTACTGATAGACTTTTAGATAGAACTCCCTAGGCCTACTAAGCGCTTTATTGGGCATGTTACCAAACAAAAAGTAGCCGTCCTGCATTTCTCTGGCTTCCAGTATAACTATGGAACAATAGACAGGTCGCAGGTCATTCATAGTGCTTCAGCATATCTGAACTGAACAACACTCCATCATTTACACTTCAACTGTTCAAACTCTAGTGGAATAAATAAACCAAAAAACAAACCTGTACTTCAGCGTTGCTGCTGCCGATTGCGAGGAAGTTTCCCTCAGCGATCCACGAGACGGCTGAGACGTAGTCCTCGGGCCCCGACATGGACATGAGCTGCTGGATATCACCTGTCCCAGCATTCCACAGGTAAACGCTGTTGCCTAGCGCCACGGCCAGGTGGTTGTTACAGCTCCAGGCTAACAAGTTCAAGTCTGGGGAAAAACAACAATAAAAAACAATGAACATTTATGCAGATTTTTTGATCAAGTCAAAGTCAAAGATTACAGCCAAAATTCTTCATACTTTCATTCATTCAACATCATTCTTTGATGCACTGTGGGTTATAGGTCAAAGTTCAAGACCTCTGAAACATACACCTTTACATGTTAGGGGCCTTGGCTGCTGATCTCGCACATGTGCAAACCCTGACTGGCCTGAGCCATGTTCAACATAACTTATGAACATTTATGCAGCTCAAAGTAGTAAATAGAACATCTCCAGTTTTACAACTCAACATCTGATTCTGACACATAAGGATACATACATTGAAACGTTTTATCGCATATTATCCTTTCTAACGTCTTGAAGACTCACAGTAGTCGTCCAGAATCTCGGGCGCATCTAAGATCCTCTCCGGGACCTGCGGGATGTGTCTGGTGACCTTCCGTGTGGAGGAGGGAGTCTTGGTCTGGCTGTACAGGACTCGCATGTTGTTCTGGTACCCTGGAGGGGGGAGTGGGGGGGACATTTTAGGTTTCTATTTATTCCTTTTATGTATATTAAATCAAATCATAGAGGACTGGTGGTCCCTACTCAAACTATGCAACTGCTTACACGATGATGACGCCAGCTGACAGCAGCCAAAGCCAGGCCTTCTTGAGTTATGTTCTCCATCCACAGACATACAAACATACATACACACACGATACCAAAAACATAACCTTCCTCTCCTGGCAAAGGTAATTATTTAAGAATTAAAAAGATCGCAACATAGGTTCCTTCAATCAGTAGACTCTCTGATGCTTGTTTATTTTGATGCAGCCACAATAAGGTAACAGCGCCCCCTACCTTCCGGCGCCTGCGGTGCCTTGTTCTTGTAGGCGAGGATTTTGCTGTTGACGACGTTCCCGTTGAGGTTCTCGCTCATGGCCTCCTGGTACTGCTGCTTGGAGGGGCTCAGCATCTCCTCATCTACATGCACCTGGGGGAAACATTACATCAAACATCAGCATCTCCTCATCTACATGCACCTGGGGGTAACATTACATCAAACATCAGCATCTCCTCATCTACATGCACCTGGGGGAAACATTACATCAAACATCAGCATCTCCTCATCTACATGCACCTGGGGGAAACATTACATCAAACATCAGCATCTCCTCATCTACATGCACCTGGGGGAAACATTACATCAAACATCAGCATCTCCTCATCTACATGCACCTGGGGCAGATGGCGAGGAGCAACAGAATTCATCATCAGCAACAGAATTATTGGAGCCTAAAGTCCTTCCCGCAACAAATGGTGCATTGGGCAGCACCCATCTCCACTTCTGTAGCCCTGGGGCCACACAGCTTTGTGCAGTCTCTACAGCAGGGAGCCAGCACACTGGCAGTGGTGTGTGTTCAACTCCCTTTCCAAAATGCTGAGTGCTAAGCAGAGAAAGCAGCATGTACAATTTTTAAAGTCTTTGGTGTGACTCAGTCGGGATCAAACTCACGTAATACTAGTAGTCAAAGTTAAAATTCTGCAATGACTGTCATGTGTATACATAATTCAGGCTCTTACTGTTAGCTTACAAAGTTGAACAGTAATAAATAAAGTTCAAAGTTCAAGTTCAAATCTGAACTCGACCTGTACTGACCTTGTCCGCATTGCACTTGAAGTTTCCCAGCTCGAAGTTGGAGGCGGAGCGGTTGGGGATGAAGCGATCCGCCACGGGGGTTTTGGGCGTCTTCGCGTTATTCCCTGGGGTTTTAGACTTGCCTGGTAGAGAAACGGAGAGAAACAAACCTTGCAAGAAAGCCAGGGATCGAAATACTTTTTCTTTGCTACATGCAAAATTGCAAGTTGGCAAAAATTTTACGTGCAATTTGAAAAATTTACATGCAAAATACAACTAGGCGGCGATGGCGACGAGTATCGCTAGCTTGAATCGGTGAATTTTGATTACATCTAGTAAAGCTACCGGAGAAAGTTACTGGCAAAAACAAGAAAGGATAAAGAGTCAAAAGACACACGTCCATTTGTCTTTTTGTCTAAGACTAGAGTAAGAGTAGGGGGTCTAATTCCTCAGTATTTTTCCAATAGGCCAGGTATTTTCAACATGCAAGATTGCAAGTTCAGAATAATTTTACATGCAAATCTCAAAAATTATGTGCAAATTGCAAGTTAAGTATGTGTATTTCGAACCCTGAAAGCTCATGTATAAGGCTTGAACAAGGAAGAACTTGGGTGTCTGAGTCAGACGGACTATGATGCAGTGAGTTTAAATGAGACAAGAAACAAGACTACTTGGGGTGGGTACCGCTACAGAAAATTAAGGTTCAGGTTCAGGTCCGTACCTGAACCTGACCTGAAATGAAAACTTGTGAATTGGCAATTTTCAAAACAATGGTCCATTTCTGTACAAAGGAGTCTGTTTGGTGGAGTAATTCTGGCCCTGCAATTTTTTTTTCAACATAAAAAGCGACAGAGAACGTTTGGTATCATCGAGAAAAAAGTAAGAACAGGAATTCCAACATTCAAATCAAGTATTCAAATTCTCAATACAGTGCACTCGGCACTTGCATTAAAATGATTCCTTCTTCACAAATTTTTATCAGAACACCTGTTTCCAACATTATCAAGGCCCAGATATGACATAATGACTTGTACAGACACAGGTGAGTTCCTCGGCCGCCGTTACCTGGTGTTTTCGACTTGCGGCCGCTCCTGGGCGTCTTGGCCTTGCCGGGCGTGTGCGAGGGCGTCTTGGCGGAGGCGCGATTGGAGGTCTTCATGGGCGTGCAGCCCGACACGTTCAGGGACATGTTTCTGCAGCTGGAGTTCAGCGAAGTGTTGTTGCTGGGGCCGCTGGGGAAACATTAAACACAAAAGTTAAAGCAGTCGTCCTAAACTGAGTGCTCTCGACAGGGCTTTTCAGCTTAGGCTTAGGGGCTGCTACTCTGTGATTTGGATCCCCTGTGCTGTGATTTGGATCCCCTATGCTGTGATTTGGATCCACTACGCTGTGATTTCGATCCCCTATGTTGTGAATGTGTGATATGGGGCCTCTTTGCTATGTTTCAACCAAAGGGGACTGTTCTGTTCGCTAAATTTGGTTCAAAAATTAGTCAAAATGCAGGAGAAAGTGTTTCTAAGACTAAGGGCTAAAGATTTCAAGATTTTCAGGGTGAGGATTTTGTGCCTATCACTCAGGGCAGTCATGGGATCTGTTCCCCAGGGTAAGGGGGCACAGGATCAAGGCATGAGGGCGGTGTAGTGCCTCTATACACCTTTCTCACGCGGCGGCCATCATAGACTGAAGACGAGGTCAATGGGGCAAACAGACAAAACTTATTTCTAAAATCAGCTCCCATTTAGTTTTTCGCCAGACCACACCAATTTTCACAATTATAAGATCAGATAATAAATATTATAACCAACATGTTATGCAACAAAATATGTAGCAATTTAGACTCGCGTACTGATCCCATATTCCTTTAAGAGATGCAAAATAAAAACATAACAATGCCAATATTTCACGGACATGCAGCCATTCTCTTATTGGTCAATTTCCTAATTTCCATGCTATCATTGGTTGAACTACTAATTATGATGGACAGTCTTTTGTTTGCCCCATTGGACTCGTTTTAGATCTATCATGGCCGCCGCGTGAGAAAGGTGTATAAGCTCACTTTAGGCAGTTTTTCCCCACACAAGATGCCAGGACGCATTTAGTAAGAAGTTGTCGGGGACCCCGCTGAGTTATCGGACGAATACTCCAGATGTGTCGGGGGAAATTCTGCCTACATCTATGACAATAAGATTTCTATCTCTGGATGCCAAAAAAACTGCCGGCGACCTTCTTATTCTTCTGTGTAAAGCCCACATTCTGATATCATCTCCGCAGATGTGGGGATGAACGTTGCCTAGATTGGGCCAAACTCTCCTTCTAGACTCTAGACACAGCCCTACCTTTTCCCTGGGAGCCAGACAGTACCGGGTAGCTAGCGAATTTTGTTCGGAGACCCAATGCAGTCAGCCCGCAGATCTCACATTAGTGCTCCGGGGGAGTTTAAGCCTGAAGGAGTTATCGCTACCTAAGGGTAGATAAACTGTCCTAGCTGCCCGATCCTGGCTGGCTCCCAGGGTACCCTGCCTTACTCACGGTATCAGGACAACTCGGCACCTGGGACAACTCGTCCCCAGTCAATCAGGACGACTCGGCACCTAGCCCAGGACAACTCGTCCTCTAGTTTAGGACGTGTCGGCACCACATATACTCAGTACATCATCTGTGTAATTTGGGCTCGTAAAACACTTTTAATGATCTTGGAGCTCTAGTCGATCTCATGACTATACTTTTCACTTTGCTAGGCAAATATTTTCATAGCGTCGGCGAACTTGGGTGCGCTCTGAGCGGAACCACTGTGACCTTGTCGGCCCCGGCCGTCAGTTCACCCGAGTCGGCTCAGAGACTGCTGGATTACATTATATACGTGTACTACTATTAGTAGGCTAAAAACTACATGACATTATGAAGCATACACAGAGCTTCTTGGTCTTAATGTGAATATGCTCTGTTTCTGTAACGTTATATTTCAAATAAAGCTTACTCGTATTTTGAGTGTAATTTTTGAGTGATGCTTCCGGTCCTGTTCGTGGACATAAAGTCCAATTAAAGAATAAAATGAAAGTATCCACCGTTCTTTCATGTCTGTATATTATCTATAGATACCCCAATTGGGGTAATTTTGTTGCTCGGACATGTCCAAAACTAAGGTGCCGAGTTGACCTGCGCTGGGTGCCGAGTTGTCCTGATTGTTCAGGGGCCCAGTCGTCCCAGGTGCCGAGTTGTCTCGGAATCCTTACTCACCTGCAGCGGCTGGACTCCATGGCTTTGCGCTGCCAGCGGGGCACGGGTCCGTCCGTGAAGGCAGAGTCCAGGCGAAGGAGCTGGTTCACATCGTTCTCAAACTTCAAGTGAGACATGGTGGGGCTACCTGGGGACAGAAACTACAGGTGAGACATGGTGGGGCTACCTGGGGACAGAAACTACAGGTGAGACATGGTGGGGCTACCTGGGGACAGAAACTACAGGTGAGACATGGTGGGGCTACCTGGGGACAGAAACTACAGGTGAGACATGGTGGGGCTACCTGGGGACAGAAACTACAGGTGAGACATGGTGGGGCTACCTGGGGACAGAAACTACAGGTGAGACATGGTGGGGCTACCTGGGGACAGAAACTACAGGTGAGACATAGTGGGGCTACCTGGGGACAGAGAAGGTAAACTTCAGGTGAGACATAGTGGGGCTGTAAAGAGAAGGTAGAGTCAGTATCGTCTGAAAAGTTAGATGATGAAGGAAAGTAAAATCATTTTTTGTGTGTGTGGTATCATGGGAGGGGGGCACTAACCAGGTCAACGAACAAAAAAAAAGGCGTTGTACGACTGGACAGTACGGACAGATTCGTAACTAGGAACAAAAAAGTCGACATAACTGCAAATTTAGAGACTAGCGGAGCTAAAACAGAGCGTTAAAAACTCCGACAAAACGGGTATTTAAATTTTACCCCGTCGCCCCCCTCCCCCTTTCAACCAAACACGTTCCCTCTACTCACCTCAAGCGACGCTACAGCAATTCTTTCTCGAAAAACTTTCTATTCCTCTACAAACTAGGCTTTCTACAAGGTTCAATCGAGTTAGATTGAGTAGATTTCTCTCCGGGAAGCAAGAAATACTCGTTTTTTAGTCGCATAGACTGCAGAAAGTTGCGTCCAAACGCTTGGCTTCAGGTTGAATGCACCGGTCCAACCCACGCCGCCCGCTGATTGGCCGAGCCGCGCAATACGCGCGTTCTTATTGGTCAGGATCAAAACAACTTGTACCCAGGATCACGCGCTGTCCTTTCGGTTATATTTTGACCCTTGCGACTTTTCTTCTGAAATCTTTTGTTTAGTTCAAAGAAAAAATAGTAAATGGATGTATAATTTGGTATTTTGCAATAGTCAGGTTCGCTACAGAGTAAGAAAATCAGTCACTTACAAAGCACCTCGTACCCAGGGTGCTACCCAAAACGTCACTCGGTATGGCGCCACCTTGTATGTCATACTGGTATTACAGTACATTACATAGTACAGTAGACTTCCTTCCCTTCATCATCATCATCATTACAGTACATGTACATGAATTGCACTTTAGTTCTTGGCATTCTAATTTCCGAGCTGTAACATATGTAGCATCTACCAGACTACTAGGGTTGCCAGAGAAATAGGTTGCCAGAGAAATAGTTGAGATTGCCCAAATAGACAATATTCAATGCGAAATAAACATTTGACTCGAAAACTGTTCATGGTTCTTCATTTCTGGATTAAGATTTTGATTTGATTACTCGGTTCTGTTTGTTTGTTTGTTTGTTTGTTTGTTTGTTTGTTTAAATCTTTGTTTATTCTGTATCCCTGTATGTAAGCCTTTGCCTGGTTACTTATTTGAATCATACATAAATCTTTGTCAAGTTACATGTATTTATGTACGTACCATTTTGTTGCCATAGCTTTCCGGCCCCCTCGGAAGTTTGCTGACCGAAAAGCCCAATTCTTTGGCGATCTGTTCTTAAAATCTGGCTTTCGGGGTAGGTTAGTCTGTGTAACACAAACTCTGCTGTCCAGGGCTAAACTGGCCGGCGGATATTGGGCGGGCTGCTATAAGCGAGATTTAATCAGGCTAGGGGTAGGTATGTTACCTGTAGCTACTCTCCAAGCAGAGGTTCGGCTCCGGCTGTTTTTTAACGTTTTTTTTTAGTCGTTTTTATCGGGCTTTCTACTTTGTATTTTATCTTGCTGTGACACATACAGCCTGAGCCTAGCCAAAGAAGATCTAGAAGCTCTGACCCCCAGAGGAAGGGAGTGTGCGGAGCACTGGAGCAGGAAAGTGTAGTGATGACACGAAAGAAGAAGAAGCCTAACCTCTGCTTGGAGAGTAACCTGTAGCCCAGTAAAAGCCCGTAGCCGCTGCGCTGTTCACTGGCTTTTCATCATCTCTACCAGACTCCGGATCGCTGGAAAAATCGCAGAGACTATCACAGAGACTATCGCGTGCTGTTCCCTAGCCGGCTATATTCCTCTGGCCGGCTTACTCCTCTATTTGTACTATTTCTACGATTTTTCCAGCGATCCGGAGTCTGGTAGAGACTAGGCTTTTCAGACGGTAGGACGTCAGAAGACGAGCTACCCGACGTACGTCCAGAACCCGTGGGGGGTATGCAGAAGTCATCTCCAAGCAGATCCAACGGTAGTATAAGATAGTTACGGTATCAAAAGCTGCTAGAGGAATGAAGCCTAGTCTATACCAGATCCGTCTGGCCGAATAGTAATATAGGGGACTTTGGCTAATCTCCAAGCAAATCCTACGGTGCCATAAGATAGTATAGCCGGCCTAAGGGAGTCAAACGGGCACCGGTGGGTTTGATACTATATTACGACACCGTGGATCTGCTTGGAGATTAGACTTTGGCCAGTTCGGGAATAAAAGCCTAATGTTGTCCGGCCAACACTGCTAGGCTACTACTACTAGTCTTTTATTCCTAACTTGGCCAAAGTCCCCTAAATTCGGTAGAGACTATAAATTGAAGCCGACCTAGGACATGTAGGAGTGTGTATGCCCCGGTGCCCATCTGACTCCCTTTGGCCGGCTATACCCATTTGCCAGCTTTGATACTATCTTATGGCACCGTAGGATCTGCTTGGAGATTAGTGCGGAAGGTGACCTATCGCTGACTCTAACTGAAATGAAACAAAAACATGACTGGAGCTCCTCCCTAGCCTGACTAAAATCGCGCTCCTAGCGGCCGGCCCTATAGTATTGCCGCCGCCCTAGGAGGGGGTCATTAATCCCAGCCAGCGAGAGATTGTGTAAACATAGGCTACTCCTCCCCAACCCCACAGCAGTGCTATCAATCCTTGGAACAAAAGAAGACTATGTGGTCCCACCACCTCCAGACTGCACCACACAGACTTAACCTCGCCCCGAAGGAATCTCTTCCTCCAGGAGCAGAGGAGGCATGGCCAACCTGGTCATGCCTCAACCGCCTCAGAACAGGCACAGGAAGATGCAAGACCCTCATGACAAAGGGGGGCCTGTGACTGCGGACAGGAGCAGACTATGAAACACCTTCTTGTCTTCCCCCTCCTGCCCGAAACATGCACCAAAGAAGATCTGGAAGCTCTGACCCCCAGAGGAAGGGAGTGTGTGGATTTCTGGACAAGGAAAGTGTAGTGATGACACGAAGAAGAAGACGTCCACAATAGACGTTACATCTGCATGCAAACCCGCACGTGAAATCCCATCTGTAGCGCGGTATCTCCCCGTCAGTACTCAGCATGTGGAGCATGGAACAACCTGATGCCCACCTGCCACGCGCCGCTACACTTGTAGCACTGGGGAGTATCGGCTTTCAGTCGGCAGATCAGGTTTCAGTGGATGGACTACTCACATTCCCACACCGGTCAATTAGTGGTCAACGCGCATTCATCTTTATCATTTATGTACATAATTACTACCGATAGCGTGATAAAAGAAACCTTTTGGGGGTTTTTAGGTCCAAGCTACCTTCGTCTCATATTTCAAGCCATTAATTTCCAATCAAATTTCACGTCACTTTAAGCTGGAAAGTGTCCCTGCATGTCGGTTGTTTGGCCGGTTGCAGAAGTATACAGGAAACACATGTACAGGGTATAAACAGTGTGTTTTCCCTTCCCCAGACCTGATATCCGGGATACTAGTATATCTGCCGTGTTTACCAGATATACTGCAAGATATACGGCCTGACAATCCTCTGTGTTATTTCACAACCCTTTAAATTCAGAAGGGACACTCTTCTCTGATACTTCATTGGCCCCAAAGTGACACTGTTCATTACGCATCACAGGCCTGACAGCTCACAGTCCGGTATACAGCCCAGACTTGTTCGCATTCAGCAGACTACTCTGGCTAGTAATGCCTATTGAAAAAAAAAAAAAGAATAGATTTGATTATGCCTGTGGTATACATTATAAATTGGAGGTATGTACCTTACATGTACCTTTTAAAATCTGTCACTGCTTGAAGAAAAGTTGTAGTGCCTCTGGTTCAACTTGTGATTTTAGATAGTCGATTCCACATTATCGTGTGGGTGTTTGCTGTCTTTTGGTTCTATCATTTTCGTTAGAAACCTTTGTAACAATCTATTAGACTGAGCTAAGCGCCTGTTGAGGACAATGTCTAAAATTTGTTTGACTTTCTATCACCTGGCACCGTTTTCTACCGTGTTCCAACATGTTTAATAATAGAGAAACGTTTCTAACGTCTAATACATTATTTGTATTAGTTTCTATACTGTTCCAACATAGATATATCATTAGTTCTAATTCCTCTTGCAAAATGTTCACCGCATTTTGCACAATCTCCGCTATTTTTCTATAGTCTCCAAGCAGACGTGTCAGCTGGATGACAAAAGAGAAAATTTGGCCAAATAGGGACAAATAAGATGTCATGGGATCACAGTCAGTCTTTTACAGTCTATCCAGCTATCACTTCACTCCTACTTGTCCTAGGCCAATTACATCCTACTTAGACTTACTGTATATTCCTATAAACTTGGCCATAGTCCCCATAGTTCTCTCTCCCAAACCCCATAGGTCGCTGGAAAAACCGTAGAAATGGAACAAATAGAGGAGGCCAGAGTTGTATAGCCAGCTAGGGGCAGCGCGTTCTATTTGTTCCATTTCTACGTTTTTCCAGCAGATGGAGTCTGGTAAAAAATAGTCCCCTAGTAGTACTAGTAGTCATTCAACCAGGTAGACTACCGTAGAACTACAAATTAAATGTACTATTTTTCCATCCACCCAAAGACAGATCCCTGTGTGTCCCAGTGTGTCTCTCTGTGTGCCTATGTAGACCACAGATCCCCGTGTGTGCCTATCATGTAGACCACAGATCCCCGTGCGTGCCTATGTAGACCACAGATCCCCGTGTGTGCCTATGTAGACCACAGATCCCCGTGTGTGCCTATGTAGACCACAGATCCCCGTGTGTGCCTATCATGTAGACCACAGATCCCCGTGCGTGCCTATGTAGACCACAGATCCCCGTGTGTGCCTATGTAGACCACAGATCCCCGTGTGTGCCTATGTAGACCACAGATCCCCGTGTGTGCCTATGTAGACCACAGATCCCCGTGTGTGCCTATCATGTAGACCACAGATCCCTGTGCCTATCATGTAGACCACAGATCCCCGTGCGTGCCTATGTAGACCACAGATCCCCGTGTGTGCCTATGTAGACCACAGATCCCCGTGCGTGCCTATGTAGACCACAGATCCCCGTGTGTGCCTATGTAGACCACAGATCCCCGTGTGTGCCTATGTAGACCACAGATCCCCGTGTGTGCCTATGTAGACCACAGATCCCCGTGTGTGCCTATGACAAACTGACGGGGTGGATGAGATAAAGGTTGGCAGGGGAACAGGAAGGCTGCCGCGGCACATTGATGTAAATGCGGGCTGATGTTGATCCATCGTGCGCCTGAATAAAACAGCACCGGGATTTGGTACGTGCGATGCGCGCTGTGACGTTGTTTTCAATAGGACAGGTTCGTTCCATCATTCAGGCCCATGTATACTTTCCAAGCAGAGGTTAGGCTCCGGCTGTTTTTTTGGCGTTTTTATGATATTAGGCTTTCTATTTTGTACTGTTTTCTTCTTGATGTCTCGCGGCCGCCTAAAATCGTAAAAAACAGCCGAACAGCCGGAGCCTAACCTCTGCTTGGAGAGTACGAATAGGACAAGTTCGTTCCTAAGTTACAGTTTAGAGTTAGCTTTTAGACTAAAATAGACATATTCTATGCTATTCTACACTGTTTAGGAATTTGCTATGAACTGTAAAAATAAATGGCACATCGGGCAGCACGTTTCCTCACTGTGGTTTCGGTAGCATTGTATATTTGTCTATTCAGTTCGGTTGACTTCAGTCAATTTGCCTATGAATAAATAGTCTCAAGTTGCTGGAAAAGAAGAACTTGGTCAAATACTGAAAGAGACCATGATGACGTGCCAGAGGAGTGATAATAATTAAAAAGTGGGATCTTTCGTCTTCCACTGTCTTCGAAAAAGGAGTCGAACCCAATAACCCAGGATCTAGAGTTAGCTTTTACTAGTTTTAGATTAGAGTAGACACTTGTGTTATTGTATTTTACACTGTTTGAATCTATGTTACCTGCAATTAGCCCACGGGCAAGGATTTGCAATAAACTTGATAATAATAAAAGAGACCAGTTTGCAACATATGTCGTTTTTATTTCCAGCAACGTATTGCGTCTTGTCTAGCCTCAATCTCCAGGCTCTCGGAAGGATAACTTGAAAAAAACAACCCCGAGACGTTAGTCGCGCCGGGGGAAATCATTTGACCCGAGAAGCCTGGCAAATCGATGTGACGGGCCATCAAAGGCGCGTGACAGGCCATTTCCTATTGACCTGTCTTTTCTTCTAGCATCATTCTGTTTTCACCAAGGTTTCACCCGACTTTTGCCGACCCTTTTCGAAATCTGCCATTTCGCAAAGCCGTTGTTTACGTAGTGGATGCCTCTTTTGTTGCTGAGCTGTCACAGAGAATATAAACATTATCTAAAGACCGTCCCGTCTATTGGTAGAGCCCTGGTGTGGGATAACAGCCTTCCCGATGACCCTACCGCAGAGGCTGTCCTGGAGTTCCCGGCCTCAGAGCGCCGTGCACCCGAATACAGGAAGCCACAGGCTCCGATCAGATGGTCCTATCGGGCCGTGAGACCTGATCTTCCCGTGAAGGAGACGTGTTGCCGTGCCTGTACTACACAATGCCGCCCGGCCCGGTTTCCTGTATGACTCATTCTGACTTCCTTCTTTGGTTGTTCAGTCGGCCGGATCCAAGCATAGAGGCTCCATTGCACGGGGCGCCGGGATTCTCTTACGGGAGGGGGAAGCTACCGATAAAATTCACACCAAACAAAACAATTTCATCGAAATAGAGAACAATAAAAGTAAATTAACATTACATTTCCCTATCATTATAATGATAAATTAGATGTATATCAATGTATCAATTGTATTAAAAAATAAATCGCATTTAAACAGAATATTTTAGTCCTACTCCCCCGTAGAAAGTGGCATAGCCCGCCCGATCCTCTGGATGTTAAATTATGTATGAGGTAGGGAGTGGAGGTGGCGCAGCGGTTTGCGTTTTTGCTCTCAAGTCTGTGCAGAAAGATCGTTCAACTTGTCCTTTACGTGCCCGATCCTCGGATATTCCCTAGCAGAGCGTCTTCTGAAGATCCCAAGACGTCCCAGAAAGGTGAGTTTGCCGCCTTAGAGCGGCATCTTATCGGTGTAAGCCCCGTGTTTCTGTGAGGCGGCCGCCAGCTCCTGATCGCGGCCCTTGTTGTGTGACATGTATACAGATGTCGGGCTTATACCCGCCGAGATGGCGTGTCTGGTTGTACAGAGTGTGTAGCTGGAGTGTCAGACGTCTTGTCTGTGTGTGGTTCATGTCTAAGACTTGTCCCAGCCCGTCTTGAAGCCGGGAGTACAGCGGACGTGCCTGCTTCAGGTGCGGCCATGTCTACATGTTCGGGCCGGGAGGATGTTTTCATGTCGGTCAGGCTGAATCACCAGCTCGGTTTAAGCGTCAAAACACGCCGCCTCCGCCGCCAAAATCCGCTCCAAATATCTCCAGAATTATCCCAGAACCACCTTAATGCTAGAAACTGTGGTGTAGAAGATTTTCAGAGCGTGGTTATGGCGGAAAACTGTTGTTGGCTGTGTTAAGCAGGTCTGTAAGGTCCCAAATGGCACGGTGGTCCTCTGGCCAGATCTGGGCTAATTCTTATGATTTACACTATGGCAAGATGGGGTCGGAATGGGGTTAGAAGGAGTCCATTTTCTTCAATTCCTTATGGTTTATTTGTCATAAAGTGTCTAAAATAGACACTTTAGCTCCTCAAGATTTGCTGATAGATTGAAAGGAAAACATTAATTTGGTATGCAAACTTGAGGGCCTGTGCCTGCCTGCTGGCAGTTCATTATTACTGCTTGTCAAAACATATTAAAACACCATTTCAGAGCCCCTGCACCTGGTGCCATTGCCAGGGAATTTCCTTTTCCTCACATCAAAAATATGTGTGAGAACGTAAAGAGAAAACTTAAAACTACAAAAGACATGTTCATTGTTAAAAACAGTTAAAGTGGAAACAATTTTCGGTCTCCAAGCGGAAACCACAACACAAGTGCGGCGAACTTGGCCCAAGCTCTTTAGGGGTACATCTGCCTAATTAGTTTTCGCTTAATTGGCAAAGAGAATGGTTGCTTGGAGGAAACAGAAGAGAGTTTGCGGTGTCTCGGTGGACCTGGGTTCACGGTTGGTACACACTGTAAGCACCACCTCCATACAGTAGCCTCATCTGGGCTTCTGCTGAAAAATGAGTGGGAAAAATGCAGAAGTAATGACCCGTACTGACAGCGGCTATAGAAAGCAACCCGTAATTGGACTGTCCTGGTCCAGGGATTTGTAGGAAAATGGTCGGTAGTTTTCCTTGTTTGTGTTATATCTGTTTGTCTGGCAGGAAGAACTGGCTGGGATGATGGGTAAAATTGTGGGCAAGGGTTAAATATTCTGGCTGAGATTTGTCTGTGTAAGGGTCTGTGGTTCGTCTACTCTAAAACCACAGCACAGCGGGTAATAACAGATGTGTGCTCACATTTTCATGGAAATCCAGAACAAAATATGCAGAAGTTTCACCCTGGTTACACTTTCCACACCGTTGTACTAAAAACTTCTGCTAAGGGCCCAGCAGTTTTTCTTTTGTTGTATGTTTTGGCAAACCTCCGCAGAGTGGAGACCTCCAGTGTCAGGCGAACACGGGCATACATGATGATTTGTCTGCGCAAGTTTTTACGTTTCAAAGCGACCAGGACTTGATGCCAGCGTCTCACATATGGTAGAGATGTTTGTAGCAGTCTGAGATGGTTGTGCACAGCACTGCGGGGTGGATGAGGGTGAGCTATTGTGTTAGTAACTCCACTGATCACCCCTGTCTACATGTGCCTTTTGTTTAGCCAAGCCTCTTTAGTTTTGTAAATAGATAATTACTGCAGGATTGTTCTCCGATGGTGGAGTTGTGAGCTGGCAATGACGGTGTATCACACAGGATAATGGGGAGTGTTAATCATGCCACACTTGTACTGGAGGCAATCAGGGCCACACACAAGCACTGCGCTCGTGTGTGTATTCCTGTGTATTCGTGGGAATTTTGGCACTTAGAAGTCGAGCAGCTGGGTAGAGGGACGGGTCAGTGAAACCTCCACATGTGTGTGGGTACTGCTGGTGCACAGATGGACACCAGAGCCACCCTGGCAGAGCTGTTTGCAGGAAAAACATCCTGGGACACTGATACTCCATCAATTATGCAGGCCTGCCACAGATAGTGTCAAGAAATTAAATCATCCCTTACCTCTCAATTTGGCAGACTGGTTAACTAGTCATTATCACCAGCACGGATCTAGCTTCTGATATGGTGTCAAGGGAGTCATATAGCAAACAAGACTGGGGATTTATTGTGTTGACACAGTCGATAGCTTTATATGGTTTGCTTGTTGCTCAGAAATAATGTTATCATATTCAAAACAAATGGTCATAAAGCTATCGCTGTCTGTTTGCTGGTATATTAATTATTACATACAGCATTTTGATAGGTCAATTGGCTATGCTTGTCTAGTTAAATTGATGTATTTCGTTCACAACAGGGCTCGAAATGCAGGGTGCATGTTCAGTTTTTTTGTGTTCAAAATTTCAGCTGTACACCTAATGTTTTTATTATGGATTGCACCTAAATGTTTGTGTAGGGGCATGTACATAAGAAAGAGTATTATTTTTGTGCACTAGTAAATAGCAAATTCTTGTCAGAAAAAAAAGAGAATATCTTTGTTGTCCTACTTGATTAGGATTTACAAGGTTTTAGTTAAATAGAAGATCTATACAACCTCCTTGGAATTTAGAAATTGACTAAAGAATTTTACTTCATTTGTCTAACGTTATGGACTAAACAAGAATCTTCTCCGTTTCTTTTCTGTACAGTGTACTCCAAAATTTTACTTAGCTGCACCTATACCGGTACCTATAAAATAAATTTGAAGAATTGCTCACATGAATAGTGTGTAGGTGTTTGTTCCCTCTATGAGATACTCCTGTATACGCACTCACTGTTGTCTACAATGACATATCAACATGCTCTGCTCATGACAGCCAGTGTTTCTCAGAAACAATCTTAATTTCTGTCTATTTCTCAGACTCTGTGGAGCCTGGTAGAGGCTACTCCGGTGTATGGTGTGCAGTTGTTTGTACCTAATCTCCAAGCAGATCCTACAATGGCATAAGATAGTACCAAACTGGCCAAAGACTGTAGTCAGCCAAAAGGTGTCCATTTTCCATCCCCGGTAGTGAAACACACTCCAAAGCTGGCTTCACTCCTCTGCCAGCTTTTGATACTATCTTATGCTACTGTAGGATCTGCTTGGAGATTAGTTTGTACCCAGTGTGAGATACTCATGGATTTGACAGACACAATAGCACGTCAACATGCTCTCCACATGCCAGCCAGTGTTTCCCAGAAACAATGGGGTGTGAAGGACTCAGTACTGAAACAAAGCCACATGTTACTGGGTGGTGAATGAGGCGTTGGGTCCCAGATAATACAGAGAAAATGTACATCAGAATTGGGGTGGATTGTTTGGTGCCTTTCGACAGTGAAGTGATTCAGAAAGTGTTATTGTAGAGTTCAGTCATGTGTTCGTGTGAAATGCATGATCATTCATGTTTTATTCAATTTTGGCACCTGAAAATCATGAATTAGGCAAAAGTGAGATTTCTCCACTGCAACTAGTGCAAGATGGCAACTGTGTGTCGAGTTGAGTCATGTTTTGTTTAGAAATGTGCAAGGAAAACAGACAAAATCCCTCCAAGTGTGAGTTTAGTTTTGCCCTCTTGGTACATGAAACTCATGAAAAAGGCAAAACTGAGATTTCTGGACTGGAAAATAGCAACTGTGTGTCGAGTTTGAGACATGTTTTGTTTAGAAATGCGCAAGAAAAACAGACAAAATCCCTCCAAGTGTGATTGTACTGTAGACTTCATGTGAAATACATCACTTCATGTTTTGTTGAACTTTGGCATCTGAAACTCATAAAATAGACAAAACTGAGAGTTTTAGTCTCCAAACAGCAACTCTGTGTCAAACTTGAGACATGTTTTGTGTAGAAATGCGCAAGAAAAACAGACAAACCCCTTCCAAGGGTGATTGTAGTGTTCAGTCTTGCCTTCATGTGAGTTGCATTACTTCATGTTTTATTAAATTTTGGCGCCTGAAAGTCATGAAAAAGGCAAAACTGAGATTTTCAGTCTCCAAACAGCAACTCTATGTCGAGTTTGAGACATGCTTTGTGTAGAAATGCGCAAGAAAACGGACAAAATCCCTCCAAGTGTGATTGTAGAGCTCAGTTGCTTTGTTTCATGTTTTATCCAATTTTGACAACTGAAAGTCATGAAAAAGGCAAAACTGAGATTTCTGGACTGCAAAATGGCAACTGTGTGTCGAGTTTGAGACAGTTTTGTTTAGAAATGCGCAAGAAAAAGACAAAATCCCTCCACAGTTTGTGCACGATTTAGCAGATCCTCCTTTTGTTGTCCCTCCCCTCCCTGCCGAGGAGGATTTCTGGCAGTGGAATTATTTTGGTTCCAGGTCGTCAGCGGGGTAGGGAGGTTAATTAGTAGGTACAGAAAAATCCGCCGACGCACGGCTTTCATGTTCGGCTTAATGAAATTGTTACTTTCCCCCACACGTCTGTATCTGAAGCCAGTCAGCACCGGCTTATACATAACGAGATCTTCATAATTGCCGTAAACATCCTCGGAGTAAACAATCGCGCCCTTGAAACGACCTTGTTGTCTGTGGGGAGGGGTTGATTGTTGCTGACGTCTGCCGACGGAATGTCGGGAATGTCGGATTTATGCAGACTTTGACCTTCAGAGGATGTACCTGGGTTTGAAGTGGGGCGGTGTTAATTGGAGTTTGACCTTGGAGAAATCTTTGTCCTTTTCCCATTGTTGTCGGTAGTTTCTTTAACAAAACCTCAGAGAGAGGAAAATGTTTACATGGAATTATGGCGTCTGCTGTGGAGTCTCAGAACATTAGTATGTAAACAGTGTTGGTATTTCAAAATAGTTTGCTGAGTATCAAGAGAAACAACTGTTGGATTTGGAAATTATGGATTTGAACAAAGTGGCAAGTATGTGTAGTTTTGGTTAGGAATTGAAATAGCTTGGTACCATATATGGTATTTTGTCCCCCTATTGTTATATAGTATCAACGTATGAAGTTACATCAAGAGATTTGGCATAGACACTTTAAATTTGCAGTTTGTCTTTTCAAAATTGTAGGAATATCTTATCTTAGTGTATGTCGGTTTACTGTATAGCAAGAAATATTCACAGTAGTCGTATGTTAGCCTAGAAGTAAATACCAGACCCCTGCCTGATCTCAAAAATATCTTATCCTGTGGGCTGAGGTCTGGTATCCAGATTAGTTATATGTTGGCAGTTTCCAAGCAGCAAACATGTACCCAGCCTTCTGTGCACCCCCCTCCCCCTGGCTTCACTGCAAACTCAGAACACAGTGAACACCTGCCCCAGTGAACACCCTTGCGATACGGTCCTGCTGTGATATGTTCCCAGACCACTGTGCTTCCCCCCATCTCTGCATAATGGACCGACCCGCCTGACCTTGCTACTTGACTCCCCAACCTGCTGTGTAACGATTGCTATTCAGCTGATATCCTGGAGTAAAGTGGGGTGATGATGATGTTGCATTTTCTTCAGCTCTACATGAATCACACGCAACAAGTGTTTTAGTCAGCCTGAATTTTTTCCCGTCCCCTGGATTTTGAATTTTGAAATCAGGACCCACTGAAATACTATTTCCTGCATTTTGAGGGGCAAATTCTGCTGGTAGACTATGCTTGTTTCAGTGCGTGGCGTCTGTTTTGATATATTTATAGGCCAATCTTTGTCAATCATAGAGGACAGAATGGGCAAAACTTTTGTCCCTCCCCAGCAGCAAAATTCCGTCAAAATGATGGAAGGACACACACTGGCTAAAACCCTGCACGCAACACTTAAGCCAGTAAGTTAAGGTCGCTTTACATTGACGACAGTACATAGTTGTGCAACAATGATTGTGAGTGACGATTGTCTTTAGACATGCAGTCAGGAAGTATCGAGGGACAGGTTCTTTTATTTCTGTGTGGTAGATTTTTGCCTGGGTAGCGATGATCTGTGTCAAAGTATTCTACAGATGTGCGAGTGCATGACCCACCGTGACCTGCTGTATGACTTGCTATTCAGTTCATATCCTGTGTGGTTGGGTGTTGATGTTGCATTTCTTTAAAGGTATGCTACGTAATTATCTTTGTGACCTCCCATGTTAGACCCTCTTGGCTGTAAGTAACAACTTCCAGGCCTCCAGTAGGCACCCTAGGGGGTGGGCTAATGAGTTTATCACACTCCAGCTGGCTACAGGGGAAGATCTTCCTCTTTTCAAACACTATTTTTTTTTCACTTCAGAATAGGATATAATCATGCACTTAGTCTATTTTGTAGGGTATCAATAAGCTGAGGTTACATTCCCTTCAAAACTGCAAGAAATCTTGCAAATATTACGTTTTTCAAAAACTCTGGTGCAACTGTCATCAGACACCCCACTGTGCAGTCAGGCACACAAGACACTGATAAGCCAGATGTGGGCGTGTTTCCCTAGGAAGCATGGAGGTACATGTAGGAAGATCACAGTTTGTAGACATGTTTGTATGAAAACTATGATGCACTGATGTTGCAACTTCTCTCACTGAGCCTTGATATTCAATGCTAAAGGGTAGACTTAGCTTACTATGTAAAGAAATGGCAGGAAAATCTACTTTTTGTATTGTCCAAATATTACGTAGCATAGCTTTAACTCTACATGAAACACACGTAACATGTACCACCGTGCAGTCAGCAGTTTCTGTGCTCCCTGTCCATACTGACCTCTTCAGCCTTACTACATGACTTTCATGAGGGTCTGCATGGGGGGTCCCGACAAAGATTTACGCTGAATTCAGAAGTGCCCCCTACTATTTACGCTAAATCAAGGAATGCAATTACTCTAAATTTGGTTGCCTCGCTACGAACAGTAGATAAGATGGTTTTCCCTACGAGTTACGGGAAATAAAAATAGGCTGCCTACGCCTTACGTTAAAGAGCATGCAGACCCTCTTTCATATCTGTGCTGTCTCCATCTGTAGACTGACCCATTGTTTGGGAACCCATGTTGTGAATTTTGGTCCTTGAACATGTCTGAAGCTTAGGAAAATACTTTACGTTTTACTTTTAGTACAGATTTTTTTGACGGAAGGAGTGAAATATTTGTCCCTCACAACGAGGGAGATTTGCGTTGAACGGGCCCTGTAGACAGCTCCAGTCGCACAACACTACAGATACAACTGGGCTGTCAGCAGTTTTCATGTCCTCTGCTCATACTGACCTCTGTAGCCTCGCTACATGACATTCATATTCATGCACATGTCACAGATTCTAGCATGACGCAGGGCTTTAGCCAACTCAAATTTTTTTTCCGTCAGCCAATTCCAATCGTGGTGAAAATCGTGAAAATTAATTTTTCCTATGACACTACAAAGTAGTAAATGTTGCCATTGAGACCTTGAAAAACCGGTTTTAATGAGATTATCGTACGCGAAAGAGCGCCGACACACATTGTCAACAATCATAACAATAGCAAAACAAACAGTGTGTGGCTTTTACAGCCGTGGACAGCGTCCCCAAGCCGCCTGTAGCTTCCACCTAGGATTTTTGTCCGTCAAAGTTGACGGATTGGTTTTAGAATTTTTCCGTCAGACACAGTAAATTTCCGTCAATTGACGGAAAAACGGACGCTGGCTAAAGCCCTGGCATGACGTTACAGACAGTTTGGGTGTTTGGCCCAGAACCCAAAGGTCCTTGATTAGAATCCCTTGACATGCCTTGATGTTTAGTCTGTGTAACACAAACTCCGCTGTCCAGGGCTGCGGATGTTGGGCAGGCTGCTACAAGCGAGATTTAATCAGGCTACCTTGATGTTGTGCTCTTGGGAAAGGCATTAACAAGACTCCACTCAGGTGTTTAAAAGTGGGTTCCTGACTTTGGTAGTGGAAGGTAAAGGGTGGTGGAAAGAGAGGGCTCCACCTTCCAATGAACCGTGCCCTAAACAGAGGGGATAACATCCCACTGCCCCTACGGCATCTAAAAACAGCCGTGAGATTATGACTGTCGATATCCTTTGCACTTACCGTTACTCACAGTTTTCAGAGTGGTGCCAAAAGCGGAAGTGCTTTTTTTTCAGGTCTATTTACATAATAACATTGCTTGGATGTTATGATTTGTGTTTTGTGACAGCAGTGTCTGACTGAAAACGACAACAGTTGGTGTCAATGCAAAAACAGGACATAGGATTTTGTCTGTGCATCACTTGGAAATGTATTCATAGGTTTAGAAAATATTCAGTCACAACCACAAGTTAAACTTTCTGACTTAAATGTGTTCTTCATGAAGGCAGCGAACTTATTTGTCAAAATGTTGACACATGAGAAGACTGTTGCTCATGTGGAAAGTATCTCACTTCATGCTTCTAAGATTTATGATTTGTTACATTTACCCTTGAATAGGTAACATGTATGCTAGAAACCGCTACAACTGCATAGTTGCCATTTTTGTCAGGCACGTTTTTCCAACCCCAGGAATATGTGATGTATTCATACCTGACATGTCTGACATAGACAACATAGAAACAAGGCAACCAGGGGTGGCAGGCTTCACCCCCTTTCCCACACACTTATACTAATACGCTCAGAGACATAATCTCCAAGTAGATCCACGGTGGCGTAATATAGTATCAAACCTTCCCGTTTGACTCCCTTTGGCCGGCTACACTCCTTGGCCAGCTTTGATGCTATCTTATGGCACTGTAGGATCTGCTTGGAGATTAACAGAGACACACATAGACATACAGACATGCACACATACAGATACACACTAACACATACACACACACACATGCACACACACACAATATACACACAAAACCACAGACACACACAGACGTACAAAATCACACACACACACACACACACAGACACAGACCCACAGAGAGACAGACAGACAAGCCAAACATAAGTGATAACACTGTAAGGCTGAAGTAAAACTCCAGTGTCTGAAGGGAAATGTTTTCCCACTGTTTTACAGTTGACCGTTCATGCAAACCGACATTTTTGTTGTTGTGCCTTGACTTGCCTAGCAAGGCGTGAATAGTCGCTTTTGACGAGCGCTGACCCGATCGTTCCGTCCGTGATTACGACGTTTTCAACTGTCAGTCAAGCGTTTAACAGGTTGGTTAAGAGTTCTTTTGGCTGCTGCCCAAAAGGTGTAGCTGAGATGGTCCTGTTGTTCTGTCTCTCCCCTGTAGCTGAGATGGTCCTGTTGTTCTGTCCCTCCCCTGTAACACTAACCATGGGGTAGATCGGTGAGGGTCTGCATGCTCTTTTCCGTAAGGCGTAGGCAGGCCTTTTTAATTCCCGTAATTCGTAGGGTAAGCTATTTTATTTCACGTAATTCGTAGTGAGGATGGAAAATTTACCGTAAAGCGTAGCCAGTGTATTTCACGTAAGGCGTAATCTAGCCTAAAAATTTCACGTAAAGCGTAATTAAGCCTAAAAATTACCCGTAAATCGTAGCTGGCCTCCCAAATTTCGTAAGTCGAAACGTAGTCTACCAGTAAATTTAGTCCTTCAAAACACAGGAAATTGCGTTTCAGAGGATCAAGATTTCAAAATTTCGCCGGACCTCACTTGCGACTCCTTTCACCTTCGGCTTCGGTCATCGACATGGTAAAAATATGGTATATACCCTCGAAAATCTTCTTTTTTTTGCAAATAGAAATGTCATTGAAGTTAGCTTAGTCTGCCAGCAAAATTTGCCCATCAGAATGCAGGAAATATCATTTTAGAGGGTCAAGATTTCAAAATTTCCATGGTCCTCCTTGTGCCGCCTCGCGCCTTTGGAACTCGAAATTCTGAAAATATGTTGGGGATGTGTGTCAACCTCAAGTATCTGTTTTGCTAATAGAAATTTGCCCATCAAAATGCAGAAAATATCGTTTTATAGAGGGTCAAGATTTCAAAATTTAGCCGGATCTCCTTTGCCACTCTATTCACCTTCGGTCATCGACTTCGTAAAAAATATGTATCATGGCTGGGGGATGTGACGTGTCAACCTCAAACACATTTTTTACTGATAGAAATGTAATTTCACTTAGTTTTCTATAATAGCCAAAAAAACTGGCGTTTCAGGGGGGCAGGATTTCAAAATTTTCCCGGACTTTCCTTCGGCGCTCGACGTTGCAAAAATAAGTTGGCTGGCGTCACCCTCATAAGCTTACGCTGAACCCCTGGGACTCTTTAATTAGAAATGCCATTTAACTTAGCTTTGTTTGCCAGCGAAAATTTCCCTTCAAAATGCAGGGAATAGTGTTTCAGAGAGTCAAAATTTCAATCTTTCTTGCGGAGCACGACCCCGCCTCTGTCGAGTGTTGCCAGCCTTCCAGAATTTAGCGTAAACCGTTGTCAGCCTGTCTGAATTTAGCGTAAAACGTTGCCTGCCTTCATGAATTTAACGTAAAGCGTTGTCGACCGTCCCGAATTTAGCGTAAAGCGTTGTCAGGACCCCCCATGCAGACCCTCATCGGTGTCGCCTGGAATGTGTGGGTAATGGGGTCTTACAAAACGACATGGAGAGTTGTTCTGCTTTTCTTTCGTTCTTGCGAAATGTTCTATTGTTCCATCCTTACTTTCGGAAGTTGGTGTTGCAGGGTTCTTGGCAGTGCAGTTGAGCATAGAGGGCCCGTACGCTGTGATTCATATCCCCTATGCTGTGATTCGTATCCCCTACACTGTGATTTGGGACCCTCATTTGGGTTTGGGTATTTCAACCAGGATAGGAGGCTTTTTAGTTGTTTTGTATTAAAGGTGAAAATGTTGGCTTTATTTCATTAAATTAGGCATCAAAATGCAGGAAAAAGTACTTTTGATGAAATGAATTTATAAGTACAAATGCTCTTCAATGCTCACACCTGCGTTGCTTGCCACGTGGCTTTGCTGCGCTAAGATGCCCCTACACTGTGAGAAATCCTGGTGAAAACCCTTTGTTGATGACTTTGGGAAAGTTTATTCTTTTCTACATGTTCTTCTTGTCAACCCTCTACATGAAACAAAGAGACTGTTCTCTTCAGTCTTGTCAAACATCCAAACAAAGAGACCATTCTGTATCCCTCTGCCCTGTGGCTGTGTGTGGATGTCTCACCAATAATGTATATCATCGGGTAAGAGACACACCTGTAGTCTTTAATTAGGAACAAATAAAGAACAAGACTCAGAGGTGAATACTTAAGAAACTTGTAATCTTTTCAGACAATAAACCCAAGGCTGGCTATGATGTTATGAAGCACCACTTTAGTCACATTCCAGTCTGCTGACGTTAGTGTGCAGCGTGCAAAATACCCACTTGCACATTGCAACCACTTTTTGCTTGGTGCAACTTACTTCTAAACTCAGGTTGCACAGGGTGCAACTTAGATTTTGAACCTCAGAACTCGATTTTGTTGTCAATTTACTTAAAAAAATAAATGGACTGAGGCAGCTCTGTTTCATATCAGCCAAACATGTCTATTATGTATGTATGTACAGTGTATATATTGTACCTTTTTTTTTTAGAAATTAGTGAACTGTAGGTGGTGCAACTTGAAATTCAGTTGTGCAACCTATTTTTGCCCCAGGTTGCACACATGTGCAACCTGGCTCAGAAAAGTATTTTGTACACTGGTGTGGTATGAATGTATGCTGTAGCTGTATTCATGTAGCTGTCATGATCTTACTTTTTGCATTTCTTTTAGTTTTAAATTCATGTCGAACCCTTGCCTGACGAGGAACAACAGACGATAAAGCAGATAGTGAGTGTGTGTGTGTGAGTTGTACTTTGTGTGCTATGTAGTAGATCTATTGTTGCTCCAAATACTTTTCGTTTGCTCCAATTGATTTGTAACTCAGAGCTAATGTTGTTGTTGGAATTCGTTGATATTTTTTTCTGCCGTCTTGAAAATGTTCTGCAAATAGAGGTTGGTTGTGGTTCTTTCAAGTACTGTAGTTATGTATCTAGTAGCCAAATGAAAACATTTTTCTAACGGTCCATTTTTACCAACATGTCATACTTCCTTGTTGTTTAGGTAGATCATCACTGCTAGGCTTGGCCAGGAAACTGTTTTTTCCAAAGGAAATCCCTTCCAAATTGCCTGCCAGTCGGAGATGACCAGAATATGACAGTACCTATCCATGTGTCATGTTTGACCTTGTAGGTTACTCTACGAGATATGAGACAGAAACATCAATGTTTATCAGAACAAAAATATAGATGGCGGTACCTATTTTATTTCTTGGTCTTGACCAGGGCTGTCCCCAGGACCCATTCCTATGTGCCAGGAGGGGAAATCACTTGTTGGGACGGAAAAACATTTTACCCTATCCATCCTCAAAATCTGAACTTCATGATCAATTTTCAGAAGTTTGAAATGACACGTTTAACAAGGAAAAAACAAGGTCACAATGGGTGGAACAGAAAAAATTTAAAGCTGGAGACAGTCTTGGTCTTGGCATTAAAGTAAAGATATACCTCTAATGTTAGAAGATCATGTTAACAGAGTCTGAGTGGAAATTCTGTCGTGCACTCAGTTTCAGGGAATGAAAATACAAAATGTAGTGAGATCATCTGATGCTTGTTTTTCTCCCAGCTCTCTGTTTTCATCCGAATCTCTTGCTCAATCTTTACTCTAAACTGTCCGAGAAACAATTTAAAATGAACAAGTGTTGTCTCCTGACCTGTGATATCCCCCATACCTGTGGTTATGAGAACCTGAGAATGAGATAATCAAAGTGTTATGGCGCCACCCCAGGGGGTGATGGTGTAAACGAGATTCTGTAGCAGGTGGATGATATTAACATACTGATGGAACACCAAAATGCAGCTCCTCCAATTTTAGCATATAGAGAGCTGATTTCTCCCTGGTCATTTCGAGAAGGGTGGTTGGTATGTAATTGTATTTATAGAGTTCAGGGTATGGGGGAAACTTCTTTGCCATGTTCATATTTCTGAGGATTGCTTGTAGCAAAAATGACGCTCTTTTCAATTATGAGGGCACTGAACAGTTGACCAAGGTTTGACTGCAACACTTTCCAGTAGGGTGAAGTTAAGGTGATGAATCACAGGAGGGATCCGTTCTCCGAATAAGGTAAAAACCACTGTCAAGAGATGGAAAAAAAATGAAAATGGAGATATGATTTTGGGGCCTGTTTTGTGTGTGTGCATATGTATATGCATATCCGGCACAATATCTTAAAAACACCTGAGTGGTTTGCAATGTAATTTGGTATGTGTGTTGCAGACCTGAAGATCAATGTTGATTTTGGGCCTCCTGTAGGTGGAATCTGGTACTGCAGCAAAAGTCCCATTTTCTGTATGTTTAGACTTACTTTGGTCTTGTTGCTGGAGTTGTGTGTGCACATTATGGCTGTACAGTACTAGTGGTATAATCTCCAGGCAGATTTACCAGTGGCATCACATAGTATCAAACCTGGTCAAGGACTAGTCGGCCAAAGGGAGTCATCAGCCTCCCGTATCCAAACACACTCCTAGGCCAGCTTCACTCCTCTGGCAGCTTTTGATACTAGCTTATGCTACCGTAGGATCTGCTTGGAGATTATTACCAGTGGTGAAATTACACAATTTTCCACATTAAACCCCCGGCCTGGGAGAGTCCACAGGGGGCCTGGGGTCGCCATGGTTACTAAATACTAGAAAGGTTGAAATCAGCAGGATGATTATAGCACAGCTGCCTGTAGGTTAGAGAACCTGGGCTGGTTGTGGCAGACTGCCAGATCTGTCCATGTTTGTTAGTTGTTATTGGGTGGGAGGACTACTCTCTCATCCCAGCCAGGGGCTGATTTGAGAGGGGCTTACAATATTTGGTGCCACTATTCTATACGAGGGACGGCCGTAACCTTGATACTCATTTTCACCTGAGTGAAGTGAGGAAAGTCGTGTTAAGTGCCAGAGTTTGACACTGGGAAGGCTGGTTTTGATCTGTCAGTAGGGTTTTACCATGTAGGCCTCAGATTTGGGTTGTGCACGAGTGCAGTATTGTTTTTGGCTTTTCTGTTTGCGTGTATGTGAGTGTTTGTCTGTGTGTGTGTGAGTGTGTCTCTGTGTGTATGTTTGTGTGTGTGTGTGTGTGTCCTTTTGTATATACGTTCATGCGTGCGTGTCAGGGCTCACTACATGACCTGGCCTATGCTCCCAGTATGGAAATTTGCCAGTAAGATGGACAAACATTTCCACTATTCATTTGAAAGAACATATTTCTTGCATCCTATCTCGAGTTCAGCATACTGTTAATGTTTGCCACCTCACTGAAACTGTCACTCTTGTTGCAGACTGCACTTCCATGTGAACTTGTCGGAGGTCGTCCCGTAACCATGGAAATGCCCTGGCTGCCGGCGAAGCTGCTCCTGTCGACGCTCGTTCTGCTGCTGATGGGGCTCAGCCTCGGCAACGAGAGTAAGGCATCGTTTGTTTGTTTGTTTGTTTGTTTGTTTATTCATACAGTTTTCATGGTATTTCCTTTTTGACTTACTTTTCGGTATAAATTTATTCCTATTAATGTTATATTTTTGTGTTGTTCTTATTCATCTTCATGTTGTTATTCTATTATTTGTTTTGTCAGTGGTTGAAGTCTTCCATTGTTTTATTTCTTTCAAAAACACCAGAGATGATTGATAGTGTGTTGGTTGTTGCCTTTTTTCATTAATCTTGGCAGAGACTTTTTTGGTTATGTAAATATCAGTCATAGTCCAGGTTTCCTGTGTTTCAATATGGCTCCTGAGGATCAAGTAACGCGATGTTCTGTTGTTATGGCAACCACAGCAGCGGTGCATCCGATTGGCTTCCCGACGGCGACGAATCGCGAGATCGCCTGCGAGGGTCTCGTCATCAACCTGCGCTGTCCGAGCCACCGCGTCATCTTCATCGAGGGCGCGAACTACGGGCGAACCGACAACCTGACGTGCGCCCGGAACCCCCGCCGCATGCGCAACACCAACTGTCGCCATCCCGACTCGCTCAAGATCATGTCAGACAGGTCAGCGGATGTACATGTAACCTGATACACCTGTAACCTGATATCCTGATACACACATAACCCTATATATATATTTTTAATCTGATATAAATGGTCTTATTGTATACAATGGTAATGGTAGCTGATAGATCTATGTATCTAGTATTTTTTTCGCCACAAAGTTACCAATTTTTCATAAATTACTCTTAGTTTTCCTGGATTGCTTCTTTTGTCTTCATCTGTGGTACATTGTGCGTATGTAGAGCTGCTAGAATCAGATATTTTTCTTAACAAACTTGTGCCAGTTAGTATGTTGGACCATGTGAATAGATGACAGTGCCATGCATGTATTTGAGCTAACTCTATATTTTATGTTCTCAGTGGCAGGCATGTGTGTGGTGTGGCACCGTTGCATGTGATAAGACACATGTATGTATCAGGGGAGGGATTGTGGTCTGGCAAATTCACAAATTCCTCCACTAGAGATCAGATCTGAGTCTCTGCCAACAGACACCAGGATAGCCTGATTAAATCTCACTTATAGCAGCCCGCCCAACATCCGCCGCAGGGAGGGGCCAGTTACAGCCATGGACAGTGGAGTTTGTGTTACACAGACTCACACCAGGAATGTGTTAGGGTGGTCTCCCATTTACAAATCTGAATTTTTGATCTATGTATTATAAATGGGAGAGACTTCATTGGAGATATAATTCTTATTACACAACCAGTAGGTACTTACATTGCTAAAGTTTCGACCTTAGAAGCTCTGACGAAGGTGTCTGAGAGACATCGAAACGTAAGCAATGTAAGTACCCACTGGTTGTGTAATAAGAATTCTCCTTCATCCTATGTTGCCTTTCTAGTTTAGAAATTCATTTATTGGTTTCTCTGGAGCATATACATGAGCTGCTAAGCTTAGTGGTTAGCCTTATCTGCAACTCTATAAGTGAGACGACTCTTAAAAAGTTGGAAAGTGCTCAGTGCCTTTTCAGCATAAATCCATCCACATACACAGAAAAATCTATGGATTCCGATCGGATCTCTGCTGGTAGGATCAATGATTCTGCCATGTTGGAACCTCTAACCTGACATATACATGTGTCTGGCTAGTATATACTGTATACGCTATCTTAGTATACATGTGTCTGCCTAGCATATACGCTACATTAGTATACATGTGTTTTTATACTAGTTCATTAATCTTGTTGCGTTGCATTCGTCAGTTGCTTTCCTTTTTTCAGAATCAGAACAGCATTTGGAGCATGACAGTTTTGCGTACATTGTTAAACGCTGACCCATTTCTTTACTAGGTTCTGTGGCATGTTTTTCAGTCATTTCAGCGAAGGGAGAGAATTTT
This sequence comes from Branchiostoma floridae, assembly GCF_000003815.2. Taxonomy (NCBI): domain Eukaryota; kingdom Metazoa; phylum Chordata; class Leptocardii; order Amphioxiformes; family Branchiostomatidae; genus Branchiostoma; species Branchiostoma floridae. The sequence goes on from NC_049993.1 coordinate 20,640,237, forward strand.
TCTGCTCGGCTCTCAATTAGCATTATTTATGTCTTGATGTACTAAACGATGAGTTCAGCTTAGGGCTGTGTACCTAAAGAAATTTTAGTTACAGGTACAGGTACACAGGTTTAGGTACAGGTCCGGACCTTTACCTGTACCTAAACAAGTTTGATCAATTATCTGTAAGTTATAAATGTAGTCAACTGGCTTTTTTAGTGATGAATTGTCATCTTTGTATGATAATTTTGATATTTGAACCTGAAAAACAAAGTTTTCTTAATTTTGAACTGCACTATTATCA
>NC_049993.1:20640619-20658805 GCF_000003815.2 Branchiostoma floridae
TACTTATGTTCAGTCTCAAAAAGTGGTGTTCAGAAGTGATTTAGTTTGTTTAGGTACAGGCACAGGTACACAGATGTTTAGGTCCGGACCTGTACCTAAACATTTTTTAGGTACGGTACAGGTACGGGTATTTAAGTACACAGCCCTAGTTCAGCTGATTGTTCCGTTTGCTAACCCTCTGGAACTAACATAATGTATAAGGATATGATTTGGCTACATTCGTAATGCTGAAGTTCAAAGAAAAGCCACAACTTAAACTACTGTAAATGCAGAAATGTTCGCGGTGGATTAGTGTTCGCGGTTTTCGCGGCGGCCGTTTCACCGCGAATTTAAAAGCTCCGCAAACATTTTTCCATAACAGTAAGGGACTACAGTGCATTGTGCTACCGCGAAATTAAAACCACCGCCAAAAGTCCATTTTCCCGCTACCGCGAAATTAAATCCCCGCGAACTTAAATGCATTTACAGTATACAGTCGGAAGGCTCTAAGGATGGATGGCATTGTAACTCTAAGATCAGTTTCTGCATTGGTTCCTAGAGAACTATTTGGGCAAATCTTGGTAATTGTTAAACACTGACCCATATACAATGCTACGTTCTGTTAGTACATAAGTGCCACATTCGTAATGCAGAAGTGACAAGAGAAGAAAAGCCAAAACTTATACCAGATACAGCTAGTAGGTACCGAAGACAGATAGCGTAGTAACTTTAGTTTCTACACATTCCTAGTGAATTATTTTCGCGAGTCTTGTAGCTAAGATTATGTGTTATTTTGAGAATGAATGCAGCACCTAAGGAATGCGTGTTTGCTGCATGTTTATGTATGTAAGAAGGCATGACTCAGGTTTATCTTACCTACAGAGCTGCAAGCTGAACAAGTATTTACCAACTCTGATGTAGACATAGGATAAACATGTCCTTGTGAACAGGAAGTGAGTAAGGACCCAGTCTCATTCGTGGTGTGACAGGTTTTCCACAGCAAATCTGGGACATTCTGGGAACATTCACAGAAATTTGGTTGTCTAATGATGAAAAAGCTGGAAACATTTTTGCCATTTTCGATCTCTTAACACCAAGAATACGTATCCGCTGTATGACTACTGTACCATGGCATTGTTTCAGACATAAAGTCAAAACATTATGAAATCCTCCTTTGCCATCCGTCCAAAAAAATAAATCAACAATTGTTTCTTTGGAATCATTATCCCATATATACTTTTACTATCAAAATAAAACAGTGCAGTTGCAGTATAGCAAAAAGCCTGTACATTGCAGGGCTGTCTTCTTCAACCAGGGACGGAAATGTACATATTAAGACAAACAAAAATGTCAACTAGTCTGTCCCAAAAATCTGAATTTGATGATGTGCAATCGATGAAAAATTTACTTTTGTAAACTTAAAATCACAGATTTGACAACAGAAAATTTAACAGCATGGGCTCCCAGACAATGAGTAGGATGGAAAAGATCTAAAGCTGGAGGCAGTCCTGGTACTCTAGAAAAGAACAGCAAAAGGATACTTTAAACATTTTGAATCAGAACTGATGTTTTTGCCTAATCTCCAAGCAGATCCACGGTGGCGTAATATAGTATCAAACCCACCCTCCGGTGCCCGTTTCACTCCCGTTTGGCCGGCCGTATTCCTTGGCCAGCTTTGATACTATCTTAGGGCACCGTAGGATCTGCTTGGAGATAAGTTTTTCCTGTTGTGTACTCACCTCTGTTCTCTCTGCCTCTAGATGCAACAGCCACTCCAGCTGTAAGGTCGGCGCGCTCGACGCGACCTTCGGCGGCGACCCCTGCCCCAAAACCTACAAATTCCTGGAGGTCCATTTTAAATGTCTCACCCACAGTGAGTAGTTGTCATACCTCCGGTTCCTGCTGTCGTTCGTGTCCCGCCTGCCCGCACGCGCATGCACACACGTACATACATGCACGCCCCCTACAGGCTCAGCCCTGTACTCCACCCTGATCAGTCATGTTGCCATTTTTCGATTTTCGATCCTGTCTGTATGTAGATGTAACAACCGCACTCAGTGTGTCGTGCCCGCCCTCGACGGGGTGTTCGGCGAGGACCCCTGCCCGGACACCTACAAGTACCTCGAGGTGTTCTTTCGTTGTGTGTCCAGCTGTGAGTACCCTTCCCATCATGCCTCTGGGTACCCATCATGCCTTGGGTGCCCGCCTCTTTCCTCTCCGCATGCACACTCACTCCATTCCTGACATCTCCATTGTCGCATGGGGCCACCAAGTCTAACCAGAAACCAGCTCCGACACCATGTAGAGTAGGCAGAGAGGCTCTCCGCAGCTTGTGGTTGAAGTTTGAACTAATCACAGAGTCTGAACAATAACTCACCGTTAAAGTAAACAAAACATGCAGTAATGCTTGGATCCATTGGAAGAAAAAACTTTGTAATATTGCATAACAGCTAGTTTCTAAAAACTTTGTTAATTTGACAATTGAGTAAAGTGCAAAGATACCACATGTAATTCAACCTTGCAAAGTAATTGGCAGTTGAAGCTAGTATGACCAAACATTGTTATGGACATGTCTCTTACCAGTTGTTTTTTCCAAGGCATCCAACCATGCTGCAAAAAAAAGTGACTTTAATATATAAGGATTTGTGTGTTTGACTAACTTCTTACTAAGTTAATCTACAAATAACTTTTGCAAACTGCAAGAAGCAGAAGGAAGACATGATGTAACTTGGTGGGCTAGCAGGTGGCTTCTGGGAAGGTTTGCGGATGTCTTAGACACACTTAGGGTTCCAAGGATGTGTTTTAAGATGTGACAGCAGGTAGCAAACGTCTTCAGTGTTGAAGAGAAGGAGGGGGGTTAGAAGTAGACCCAGTATGCAGGGTTGGACAGGTTTTCTAAAATTTACTTGTCCTATCGGGCATGTACGTGAAAAATTTACTTGGCCGAACCATCTTTTCACTTGCCCAAAATTCAAATAACATTTCTCCGTGTATTTTCACTTCCATGTAGTGGCATTCTATTGGCTGTATTTTTCTCTGTTGACTATAGCTTGATGCCACGACTGTGAAAAGTAACAAGTACATGTTTATCAAAATCTCACTCGTGGAAAAATCTTACTTGCCTGATCGGGCAAGTGGCAGAGGAAAAGTGCTTGCCTGATCAGCTCTTTCAGTTGCCCAGGACAATCGGGCTAGTGGACTTGTCCAACCCTGGTACGTCTTGATGTGTTGATGTGTAATTTACCCACGTTAGTTTTTGAGTGCCCGGGCACGCTGGAGTCCGTGGGCAGGCCGGAAACCCTCACACAGATGGGAACGAAGATCGGCAGCTGGTACAGAGATCCGGTACCCGGAGTCGACAAGGGCAAGATCTACGTCATGCCATGGCGACCGTTTAACACGATCAGCGTCGACGAATACGCTGACATCGACGACCTGAAAGACTTGAAGCCGTCGCGTACGATCCCGTTGCCGGATAAAGTCGATGGGACGGGGTTTGTGGTTTACGACGGCGCCGCGTATTACAACAAGGAGAGATCACCCAGCATCATCAAGTTCAACCTCTCAACCCTGAATAGGGACTTACAGAAGGAGCTTCCGGGAGCAAGGTACCACAACGAAGCGCCGTATCGTTTTGGCGGGATGTCGGATATCGACTTAGCGGTGGACGAGAACGGATTGTGGGCGATCTACGCCACCGAGGAGAGCGAGGGAAGAATGGTGATCGCGAAACTCGATCCGGATTCCCTCGCCGTAGAGAAAACCTGGGAGACGAACTACAACAAGCGCGCGGCCACGAACACATTCATGGTGTGCGGGAAGCTCTACGTGGTGAGCACGCGATACGTCCAGCCGGTGGACACAGGAGGGAAGCTGGTGTATGTTTATGACACAAGCACGGGAGACGGCGAAAACCTTGACCTCCCGTTCTACAACCAGTACGGCTACAACACCCAGGTGGACTACAACCCACGCGACAACTCTCTCCACGTCTGGGACAACGGGTACCTCCTCTCGTACCCGCTAACGTTCGAGGCTGGTAAGTCGGGTGCTGCGTGGGCCATGTCCACAGCATGGGGTCACGGTACCCTTTTCTTAACGAGCGTGCGCTAATTAACGATGCACCGTAATGTCCATGGCTGACTGGCCTGCATGGGTTTAAGGATTAAATTGTAACTGCAGAAAAGCGTTAAGCTTTGGTGGCAAACTTAAACTTTAAGCACGTCAACCAGAAATTGTAAATCTTGACTGGCTTGTGAAGCAGAATATGTTTGTAAAGCTGAATATGACGTTGTAAAGAATAACTACAGAGTGATACTTAAAAATGATAATTGCATGCCTCTCCGTGCCTTTGAATATTTTCTGCTTGGAGACAACACCTGAGTGAACATTGTTGATGAACAAAATCGTTGCAGCAAAAAAAAATGTAAGTTGTTTGACTTTCCGTCCCCAAATACTACAGAAACACATTTTCTTACCGATTTTACTTAAGGATAAGAATGTAACATTTTTTTCATCCCAACACTAAGAAAGTTTCATATTTGTTGGCCAGTTCCAATTGCCAGATGCCAAACTGTAAGAAAATATTTATTTTGAGTGGCATTTATCAATCAACAGCATGTGAAAACAAGCGTTGTCTCTATCAGAAACAAGTTCCTGACATCTCTACAAACCTTTTTTCCACAATTTTGTAACGAGCCTCCTTTCCTAACAAACTCCCTTCTTTTTTAGTTGGCTGGCTGAAGCCTGAGTTCTCGCTAACCTAACAGATCTGCAGTATGACTCCCCTCTCCCTTCTCTCAGCTCTTACAACAAGGGTTCATACCCTGGATAGTTTAGCCCTAACATAGCAGACTTACATTTACCATTGCATATATAGTACAGTCTACGAGTTAGTGCTACCAACAAAGTCACACACAAAAGGCTGATTTTTTATCTTGGCTACTGTCTATACATTTGTAAAAGAACAAGATGATAATGTCTTTGCTTTTTGATATCTGTTTGGCACATTTCCAGTGTTTTTAATGCTTGCCAAGTTTTGGATAAAGTACTAAGCATGCTGTAGTACCCCCCTCCCCACCCTAAAACTTGAACAATAAGCCTTGGTTTCCACACGTAGTGAGATATTTTCAGGACCATCAGTTATGTCATGTTTATGCATGGTCACGACTTCATCTTTTGTTGCTGCATTACTAAGACTAAGAGATGTTGCCATTTGTTTTGCGACTTTTGTAACATTTCCGTTTTTGCCATTTTTTGTTCCATTTTTCGTTGCTTCCCGCTAACTGTGACCATTTCACAGTAATGAAGTGTTGCCATGACAATCATGGGAGTTCTAGTGATTGTGTTGTTGCCACGGAAACCATAGATAATGTATATGTTTTGCCAGGGAATGTGGTTTTGTCATATTCACATGGCTGAAACAGAATATGCCGCTTTTGCTCCATTTTATGTCATTTTCATGATGTTTTGTTTATTTTCGTTTGTTTGTGCTGAATGTGATGTGATCTTGTTTGTCAAGTTGCGTTTGTATGCCTCCCTGTTTTATGATAATTATAGCATGTTGGAATGTTTAGTAGGAAATTCCTCTCTGTAGCAATTGTGTTTTTCCCTGAAAGATTATGAGGAACTATTTCTAAATTGCAGTGTTTTCCCTCCCGTTAACTTGGCATGGTGGCTCCAGTAAAATCTTATTCCTACCACCATGCTGGTAAACTCACAGCCATGGGTAGTTTTTATGCCCCAGACTATGAGCATCTTTCTGAACCCAACAGAAAGGCAGTATGGATAACAAACTGGAGTCACCAGGCCTTGCTAAAGGGTGGGGAAACATTGATGTTATGTAAGATATCCTAGTTCATTGTAATGTAAACAGGGGGTTCGTTTTTAAGGGGCGAAAGATTGGAAACTAACTTTTCTACAATTCTACAATCTAAATTCTCATCCCATTCAAGTTTTTGGCCCTGACTCCTTACAAAATGGACCCCCTGGTGTAGGGTTAATTTTGGGCACATGTGGACTGTGTTTTACATGTAACGTTAAGGTATTCATGAAAAATGGTGTGACCTTGACGATATCCTGTTCAGACAGTGGTATGCAGTAGTTTGATAAGCGAGATTGACCAGTGTATGTGTTTCTTGTATATTCCTAGTATCTTCATAGTATGACTTACATGTGTGTGTGGGAAAATGACCGTCACAGACAGTGTTGAAGCTGTATAGGGAAGTTGTTAAGTGTAAAGGGTTCTGCCCCTACTTCAGTAATATAACATTTACTGTATTGTACTTCTACTATTTGAGTTGATTAGTACTGTATTATTGTTGGGTTGACATTTCTAAGTAGGTTTTTAGGGTATAATTGTAAATGGATAGATCATAATAATAATTAATGATCATAGATTCGTTGGTAAAATTTAAGAGTCAGTTATATGTACATTGTACTACTCTCCATGGGATCATTGTGAAAGTTCAAGTGACTACCCAAACAGAATATTCTCTAAGGGATCATAGCAGAAGTTCTTGTTACCACCCAAATAGATGATTCACTAAGGGATCATTGGGAAAGTTCATGTTACCACCCAGACAGAATCTTCTCTAAGGGAACATTGGGAAAGTTCATGTTACCACCCAAACAGAATCCCCACGCCACGCCATGTAGTCTGTCCTCAGCTGACGTGTAGTCTCGTCATTTCATCATCAACCAACCGCCATGTCCGCCTGTGTGTGCGTCCGTCCGTCCTTCCGTCCGTCCGTGTCTGTCCCTCACAGCTCTGCTGTTACATAACAAACCTGTCTGACATTGTGACTAATCAGCTCACTTCTTAGAGTAAGGTGTTCTGTTTCATGTTTGTTTAGTAAAAAGAGTGTTCTGAAATGTAATTTCAGCATGAAAACAGAGCCTGGGGGAAGATTGTACCACTTTTTCAGGTTTTTCCCCAAAACAGCCTCTGTTTCCATTTAGTTGTTTTCCTCAATTTTATTTGGAAATGTCCAAATCCAAGGAAGGTAAACCTGAGTGAATTCTCTTCATATAGAAACTGCCCAGAACACCTTGTTCAAAGAAGCCTCTAACCAAACATCAGTGATCTGAAGAGAAATGATCTGATTCCAAAGAAAAAAAAGTGATGAATCACGAATCACAGCAAGAAGAGGAAAAAAGTTTTTCTATTCAAACCAGTCTCAGTGCTGTTTTCCTAAATTTGCACTAATGCTTCCAAGTCCAAAAGTGGTATATTTTTTTTGAAAACCTGGAAAGCCTTGAGTCTCCTCTCAGAGAAGTGGTAAAAAACTGAGACTGTTTGAATGGACAGACTTTCATCCTGTTGTATGTAGACTGCTAACCCTGTCAGCATGTGGCTTGCTAGTGTAGTACAGTAATATTGTGTAGTCTTGTAAAACATGATTTAACTGTGATTATAACTTTGTGAAGTAACATTGTCTGTATTACACAGATTGTAGCAGTGTTTCTTATAACACCACATAGACTGTAGGTGTAGCACAGCCAACCAATGTGTGATTACAATCAGAAATCGCTGCAGTAGCAAAACTTTTCTTCCTCTCTTCTTCTCTCTCTCTCTTACAATCACTTCTACAACCTTCCGACGTAATTTTTCTGATCTCTTGTTCTCGACTGGTACTAACCCACCTGTGTTTAAGAAGTGGACAGGTGTAGTAAAGACGTTGCTGTTTCTGCAGTGCCCACAGAGCCGCCCCCCTCCCGACCCGTGTCTCCAGATGTTCCCACAGTGAACCCAGACAAAGAAGGGCTGATCACAACCCCGGCACCGATACTACAGCCAACAACCCAAAACAGGTGAGATGTGCTGGCTTTATTGAGTTGCATGGACTGAAGTTTTTACCTGAATACAATAAAATGTGTGTCGACGAAGGTTGGACACCCAGGTAAGAAGGCAACAGTTATTGAAGCAACTGGAAAAGATAAAAGAAAAACAGATATCAGACAATACAATGAATGCAGAGGACAGTTATACTCAGATTCTGAATTGGTTACCCATGGCTGCCTAAACCATACTTGTTTAACTGCCATTTGAAAGTATCTATTCCATTCTGTAATAACAAATTTATTTGGGCCAGACTGTCTCTAGCTTTTTCCATCCCACGTTGTTGATTTTTCTTTTTAAAATTGTCATTCTATGCTCATGAAAACAGATTTTCAACAGTTTTATGTCATGAAGATTTTTGGGATAGATGGGTAATGTATTTTTTTTTGCCGTCCTGGGATGAAGGGATGGGTCCTGGAGACAGCCTTGCTTTGGACACAGATTTGACAAATATAGATTGTGTTTATCAGTCAGCTTGTACCTCCTGACAGGTGTGTGTGTGTGTACAGATGTGTGGCATGTCAACAGGGACAGGTCTGTCAAACATGTGAATAATCTGTTCTTCGTCTGTCAGCATGTCTCCTCACACCTGTGTAAACGCCACTGCTATTATGTTATCCACCCACGACTATTCTATATATGCTAAGTCAGATTTAGAGATATTTTCTGCACAGTGAGGCAGGACTGCCATGCTTACACATGTAGTTTAGATGTTCTTACTGTTTGCCTTTAAATGATAACTAAATTTGCACATCTCAGTAAAACTACAACACAATTAAAAGCAGTATGTTGGATAACCCTGGCTAGGGAGAGACAAACCTGGAGACAACTCTTTATCTTCATGGCTACCTTGTCCCTCCAGCGACCTGGAGGTCAAGGGACTAGGTAGGTAGGTAGGTACTGTAATTCACTTTGTCTTCACGGTACCAAACTTTCACCGTCTGAGAAAATTTAACTTGCTCTCGGAACTAAATGTTCACTGTCGAGGCAAGTGCACATAAAAAAGTCTGTGAATTGTTATCAGTAATGATAAGTTCACGTTACAGTCGTCACCGTGAAAACCGTGAACATAACAGTTCTTTGAAAAAATCAGGAATTACAGTATGTTGTTGACTGGTCTAGGTTAAGATTGGAGTGGTCTTGGGCAGATTTTGCCAGTAAAATCATATATTGTAGGATTGTCAGGTGTGTCACTGATATGGACAGGTGTGTTGGTGAAGTATCAGACAGGACTCTTAAGTCACTGTTACAGGTATGTTCTCATTTTCGTGTATTAGGTAACAAGTAGGTGAGTCACAGTTAGAGACAAGTGTGTTAGGTAACGATTCAGGTGTCAGAACACCTCCACCTGCACCCGCTGATCTTGTATTCTAGGATGTTGGTCTCCAAGGCAGAGACCTTATGTCTGTCATGTGCGACAGAGACATCTGGAGGGACTTCATAGTGTCACCTGATAATGGATGACTGAACTGAACTGTAAGATTGTTATCTGATGCATTTTCTCTGCTATCCTCAGACCGGAGCCGCCACAGAGGCCAGTGTCCACGCGGAGACCGCCCGCTCGACCCGCTACCACAACCGCTGCGCCGGTCGGTCCACAGAGACCGGACACGGTCACCGCCCGGACCTCCCCGCAGCCCACCGCGCCGGTTTCCACGACGACCGAGGAAACGCCGGCGTTCCTGCAGCAGTTCTGCCCGCCGATGTTTGCCAGGAACATCAGCTGGCCGAGAACGCCGGCGGGGGAAGTCAGCAAACAGCCGTGCCCTCCTGGGACTGATGGAGGTGAGTAGAGCTAGGAAAAGTTCTAGTGTTATGATACAAGATACAAGCTTGTCTTATTGCATAGCACAGTGTTGCCACTGAATTAAAACCTGTGAAAACTAGAAAGGCAACATTTTTGCCAAAATTCACAAATGTTTTCCCTCTAGCGTTGTGTCAAGCTACATACAACACTGTACCTGGTCCATTAGGCTTGCCCCAATGTAGTGTGTGCGAGGGAAAAAAAGAATCGGGGCTATGGATTGGGGTATCTGAGTTGCCTGACATGATAGCAAGTCCAGGTAGACAGCCTTTTCTGCAAAGCTTTTCTGTTGGGAGGAAAAAAGAACATACCAGCAAAAACAAAATGTTTTCTCCTCAAAAAAACATTATAAAGATTTTGCAAATGAGTCAAGATTTACAGCATTAAGCCCTGTGAAGTTGTGTTTTGGATAAATGATTCTTGTCTGTTCAACTAAGCAAGATTTCTTGTGACCTGTTGACCTTTGACCAGGCGTGGCCACGTGGCGTTGCGGGCGGAACCCCGTCCAGTGGAGCACGGCGACCCCTGACCTGACGGACTGCACCTCGCGCTGGGTCGCCGGGATCAACCGCAAGATCCGAGACGGGGAATCGGCGCTGGAGATTGCACAGGTCGCTAAGTGTTTGCATTATGTATAGAATGTTTTCGTAGTATTACGACTTTTAACTGTGCAATTGATGATTAATTTAATGCATACTATATATATATAGAATGGTTTTAGTATCACGACTATTAACAAAGTGACCACAATCTATGATTGATTTAAAGTATACCGATATGTATAAATTTTATCGATTTTTTTAAAAAGAATATATAAGTGTTGGTTGTTACATTATCATTAAGTTCTTACTGTGCATGTAACTAGAATTTTTTATCATCAACAGTTGTTTTGCCTACGAAGCTGCTACTTGCAATGTGTCTTCAAGAAATAAGAACCATTATTATTATAATAACAGGATCTGGTGGGGAAGATCACGGAGAGCCGTGAGATCTACGGGGGAGACGTGAAGAAGGCTGTCAAGATCATGGACCAGCTGGTCGTCCTGGTTACCAGCCAGGTGCAGAACATGGAGCCGCAGGACAAGCAGGAGAGTCTGAACACCTTCACTCAGGTGAGTTACTGTCATAGATGTGGACAGGTGTGTTCTTATCTTCGTGTATCTGGTAACAGTAATGGGATTCAAATCCACATTTCCACTTGACAGTTTTTAAGTCATCAGTAACAACGTGGTGTCAGAAGTGGGATTCAGACCCATGCCCCCATTTGACAGTTTTTAAGTACTTTCCCCCCCTCCAGACAGTGGTGGAGGCTATGGTTTCCAAGTGCATTTATTTATTTTTCCCCCCTACAGACATTGGTGGAGGTTATGGTAAGTGTGCTTTAAGTCTTGATAAGTAAAAGATCATTCCTCCCTGCAGACCCTTGTGGAGGCTGGGAGCATGCTGCTTGACGAGGGCAGAGTGGAATCCTGGGAAGACATGTCTGCGGGAGAACAGTCCATCTCCGCGACGACGCTGGTGAAAACCGTGGAGGAGAACGGGCTGCTGCTGGCGGAACACCTCCCGCCCAGACGCAAGGTCACCGCCACCGACAACAACATCGGTGAGATACCTAGACATAGTGTAGTCTTTACACAAGGTCACTGCGACCGACAACAACATCGGTGAGATACCTAGACATAGTGTAGTCTTTACACAAGGTCACAACAACATCGGTGAGATACTTAGACATAGTCTAGTCCAGCGTTCCCGCCAGGTTTTTGAAAGTATGCGTCCAAATATTTGGGAGGGGCGTAATGAGCGCCGTAGGCGCGAGACGAGCGCCGCAGGCGCTCGCATTCTAGGGGGGTCCGGGGGCATGCTCCCCCGGGAAAATTTGGATTTTCAAACCCTCTAGAACACAATTTCCTGCAATTTGAGAGGATAATCATGTACTTGAGATTGGATGTCGGTTGCCTCTTTTACTCCCATTTTCAGTTATCGACGACCACCCTCTTCATCAAAATACGTAATATTAAACGTAATTAAAAACAACTGTAAGCACAGGGAATCAGCCTTCCGTGATCTGGCCCGGGTATTATTTGTCCAGACATATCTATATGAAAATTTTGGATTTTTGATGCTTCGAAACAGGGCTCTAGCGGCCTAGCCTGTCCGTCAGCCCGTGAAAAAAATTCTGCCAATTATTTTCCGTCATTGAAAAAAAAATGTCTAACGTTTCCTCGTGCGATCGATGTTGCGCCCTCCCGCATCAAAAATTTTTCCGAGACGATAAAATAATGGCGCCATCACACTTTGTGTCTTTTTTCTATTTTGCCCGATGATTTTAGTCAAATTTTTTGAATCGGTGGGGTTTTACAAGGCCTTGCCGTCATTTTCCACGAGCGTGCGTTTGTTCCTGCGACCTCAGGTAACCCCGTTTTCGGCGTGAAATCTTTGGCTGGATTTCTTTTTAAATAGATCAAGAACGTTATACATTACTCGAGGAGGACGATCTGCTGCCTCTTTGGCAGTGATCATTGCCGGTGTAACCTTGAAGCAGTAGCCAGAAAGACGGCGCTGCGATCGACGGTCCGTCTGGGGAGGGGGGCGTGCCGTGACATGTGCCACGGAGTGCACAGCCGACTCGATCGACGCTTGACAACAATATTGCGGCCCCTTTTTCTGCCGCAAATTTTGTCTTTTTGAAATAAAAGAAATTTTGTAAATAAGAAATAAAGTGTATAGTTTTGGATTCTTCACTTATTTACCGCGCACCGTTTTTTGTTAGCTTTTGTTTTTTTCCGGTGACCAATAACAGAGTGCAACATTACATTTATCAAACGCTGATTGGTTATTAAGATGATTGGATTTGGACCTGGTGGCCAATCTAGACTGCTTGGCGCTAGCGGCCTGTTGTCAAAGATACCGACTGCCAATCAACTGCCCACAGTATGAGAACTTTTGTTGAGATGTGCAGCACTCGCGCAGAGCAGTTTGCTTGTTCAATACTAGTATTACCCACAAATCTTTAACAAATACGTGAAACTGAGGACAAGTAAGTATCATGTTAATATCAGAATATAAAATCTGCATAAGATTTCTTCGAGTGTTAAAGAATGCTGACTGTCAGACGTATTTCACGGACTACAAAAAATTACATTGCGCAACGGACAGCTCAGACTGGCGCGTGGCTGGGTGTGTCGCACATGGGTCCGCTAGTTGTAAAGCGTGCCGCGCTCCGCCCCATGCCCAGACTACTAGGATGACCGGAAAGTGAAGAATTTGAAGTATAAATTGTAAAGGTAGGATTCCTTCGTATAAAGACAGATTTTTAAAAAGATTCCAGATACATTTTGTACACTGGTGGTACAGGTCAGCCTTTCTTTCATATTTTTTTATGGACGCATTCAGCCGAGCCGAGTGCGTCTTTCCAGAAAAAAATGCGTCCAAAGACGTAAAGACGTATGCCTGGCGGGAACGCTGGTCTAGTCTAAACACAACGTCACTGCGACCGACAACAACATCGGTGAGATACCTAGACATAGTGTAGTCTTACACAAGGCCACAACAACATCGGTGAGATACCGAGACATAGTCTTGTCCAAACATTGGTGAGATACCTAGACATAGTTTAGTCTAAACATCAGTGAGATACCTAGACATAGTCTAGTCTTTACACCGCCACAGACAACAACATCGGTGAGATACTGGGCTGGTCTTATTTTGGGAGTATCTTTGATAAGTTTAAGGTCCATTTCCTATTGCTAACATTACCAATCTGTAAACTTAAAGAACAAGCTAGTCAATGCCACTGACAACAACAGCCGTAAGGAACTTACAGTTCAGAACATTGGCCATAGAAACATTTTTTAACGTTTTTAGCTTTGCAGAGAATCAAGTATTGGAACATTTTAAAACACCAGCTCGTGCCTGAATACCTTAAAACACACTAACCCCTGTTGTTCCTATGTTACAGCTATGGAGGTGTTAGTTGTTGACACTACAGGTGAGGTAGAAGACATGTCCTTCCCACTTGCACACACCTGTACACATCTGCACACACCTGCACACACCTGTACACACCTGCACACACCTGCACACTCCTGTACACACCTGTACACACACTAACCCGTGTTGTTCCTATGTTACAGCTATGGAAGTGTTGGTTGTGGACACCACAGGTGAGGTAGAAGACATGTCCTTCCCACTTGCACACACCTGTACACATCTGAACACACCTGTACACACATGTACACACACTAACCCGTGTTGTTCCTATGTTACAGCTATGGAGGTGTTAGTTGTTGACACCACAGGTGAGGTAGAAGACATGTCGTTCCCACCTGAAGGAAACGCCATCTCTGATGTCATCACCTTACCTGGGCCCAGCATCAAGGCACACGGGCGCAACGGTACAAACTCTACTCCACTGTCAGAGTCAAAGATCTAAATTTGTAGTACAATGCTAAACTTTCTGTTGGTGTCATTTGAATGTGTTAGGAGTTTTTATATGCCCAGTTTTCTCACACTAGAAATAAGTATTGTGTCAAACCTAAATTGCCTTGACCAGTCTTATTCGTCAGGTCAGGAAATACTGAAAACTGTTACCTGTGAGAAACAATACAGTAGTGACAACTACATATGCTTACGAGAAAGAATGGGGTAATTTTGCTTTTTACAATCAGTGGGAGAATAACTTTTAAATGAAAGATTACTTTGGATACATTTTCATGATTAAGAGTTTCCCCCTGCCCCGTAGGTAACAGTGAAAGTTATGTTTGTGACGTACAACACGATGGATTGCTTCCAAGTGAAAGGTGTTAACAATTTCCTTTTCCTCCGGTCCGTAGGTACAGCGAAAGTTGTGTTCGTGACCTACAGCACGCTGGGTCGCTTCCTGTCGTCCAACAGCCCGACCCACGGAGACATCAACTTCGTGGACAGCTCAGAGAGGATGCTGGGAACGCGGGTCATCGCCGCCTCCATCAACCGGCTGGAGCAGCAACAACTCCTGCCGGAACCTGTGGTTTTTACTCTGGAGCATACACAGGTGGGTACAACTGGAAATGTAGGGATGGGGTAGTTACTGTTACAGAAGAGTCAGGTACAGGTATGGTCCAAGTTCAGAGGATCAAGTAGAATCTAGACCTGATTGCCTGTAAAAATTTCTGCATGGACAATATTTAAAACAATGGTCCATTTTGGTACCTCTAAGAATTTTGAATGAAATCTTACACTGATTGCTGATGTCACATAAAAAAAGGGAAGGTGACGTCCCAAAGCCTTTGATAGACTATAAGAGTAGTGGGTTTTAATCCACTGTTACTTGGACGCAGCATTGTATGTATGGTGGAGCCCATCCTTTCAATGCCTTGATAGTTACACCTGGGTGCACCGGTGACCTCTCCATCTTGTGGCATAAAGAACAGGTTGACACAGAGAAACCAAAAACTTTCAGTGCTGATGATGAGGTCTGATTGATTGTTTCCTTATTCCTCACAGGAGAACGTTTCTGGTCCTCTCTGCTCCTTCTGGAAGTACGAGCCACTGTAAGTATGAACACCTTTCCTTACATGATTTGTATTTTTTATCTGGTACAAAATCAGGGCTCGAAAGACTTTTTTCTGTCTTTCTGACCTGCCCTGGTGCAGGTAACTTTTGAAGCACTAGAAAAATGTTACCTGCATTCAAGTATATCCCTAAAGTGGATAAAACAACTTTTTGACCTTACCTACACAGCCCAACTTTTACCTGCACTAATCTGCATATGCAGGTGGAATTTCGAGCCCTAAAAATCTACCATTTTAGAGAAGCTTTTATTCATGTCTGTCACTTATCTGCATTTCTCTTAGATGAAACATGAAAGTATTTTCTCTGCTACAGAGAATAGTTCTAATACTGTATTTTCCTTATCCTTGCACAGTGTTCTGATTGGCTACTGGTCAGGTGAGGGATGCAGCGTCGTGGCGACCAACACCACACACACCTCCTGCTCCTGTAACCATCTCACCAACTTCGCTGTACTCATGGACACTCGTGGAGTCAAGGTACCAACAACATAACCCCAACATAACCCTTACCCAACACACCCACACAGTATAGCATAACCCTTACCCAACACACCCACACAGCACAACATAACCCTTACCCAACACACCCACACAGTATAGCATAACCCTTACCCAACACACCCACACAGCACAACATAACCCTTACCCAACACACCCACACAGCACAACATAACCCTTACCCAACACACCCACACAGCACAACATAACCCTTACCCAACACACCCACACAGCACAACATAACCCTTACCCAACACACCCACACAGTACAATATAACCCTTACCCTCCTGTAACCATCTCACAAACTTTGCTGTGCTCATGGACACCCGCGGAGTCAAGGTACGAACAGCATAACCCCAACATAACCCTTACCCAACACACCCACACAGTACAATATAACCCTTACCCAACACACCCACACAGCACAACATAACCCTTACCCAACACACCCACACAGTACAACATAACCCTTACCCAACACACCCACACAGTACAACATAACCCTTACCCAACACACCCACACAGCACAACATAACCCTTACCCAACACACCCACACAGCACAACATAACCCTTACCCAACACACCCACACAGCACAACATAACCCTTACCCAACACACCCACACAGTACCACATAACCCTTACCCAACACACCCACACAGCACAACATAACCCTTACCCAACACACCCACACAGCACAACACAACCCTTACCCAACACACCCACACAGCACAACATAACCCTTACCCAACACACCCACACAGTACCACATAACCCTTACCCAACACACCCACACAGCACAACATAACCCTTACCCTCCTGTAACCATCTCACCAACTTCGCTGTGCTCATGGACACCCGCGGAGTCAAGGTACAAACAGCATAACCCCAACATAACCCTTACCCAGCACACCCACACAGTACAATATAACCCTTACCCTCCTGTAACCATCTCACAAACTTTGCTGTGCTCATGGACACCCGCGGAGTCAAGGTACCAACCTGCCATACAATGTAGAATTTGCTGTTAGTTGATTTGGCATTTCCAGGGACAGATACAATGTTGTTTAAGCTGCCAACACCCTCCATATTTAAAGTATAAGCATGTCTAACTCCTCAAGCACAGGGAACAAGCTCAGCAGAGTGAGTCTGTGAGTTTGGACAAGAGTATACCAAATTTACAAGGCATTTCACTGTTTTGGTTCTCTTGTCCAAACAAGTAGAGAAAATACAAGTGTTTGTTTATTTATTAAACGTTTATTTGTTGTTCCCCAGCTGGCCAGCACCCATGTTGTGTTCCTGTCTGCAATCACCTGGGTGGGGATGATCATCTCCATCTGCTGCCTCTTCTGTGCTCTCATCTGTTTCTCCATATTCAGGTGAGTAAAACACTGACTGAAACATGCGTACATTGGTCACAACTGTGGCATTCAAGTAGTGCTGGAAAAGGACAAAACATTTTTTATGTGATATCTGAAAATATGATGTTGAATTGGATTGCAAATATCAGCTTCCTGATGCATTTCAGTTTGATATTGAGCTGTCATTGTTGGATCATACGTGGCTAAAATAGTGGGGGAAAAAAGAAAATCTCTACCAACTAACTCTTCCTATCCGTGTATCATACAAGGTCTGAAGGCTATATGCTTGAAATAGTGGACAAGGAGCATAGTAGACATGAGAAAATGAGAATGCTTCTTGTAATAATAGTAGAAGTTGTAGCTGCAGCAGTAGTGGCAGTAAAGGAAGTAGAAGTAGTATCCGATACTACTGCTGCAGGGGTTTCTAACATGAGTGGTAAGAATGCAGCTAAATCGCCATGAATGGAAATATTGGAAGCTACTGGACTCAACCAATAGACTATAACCAACCCCCAAATTTCAATGAAAATCTTGTCACAGAGGTTATGTTTTACGCAGTTGCTTCCTAGTTGTGTTGAGTTTTATTTGACATTGTTTTCCTGTCTACAGAGGTTTGAAGAGCGACCGTAACACGATACACAAGAATCTGTGCTTCAACCTCATCATCGCAGAACTCTTCTTTCTCATCGGCATAGACAAGACACAGTACCAGGTGGGCAAGGCTTGATTGATTAACTATATGATTGATTGATTAACAAAATGTCTACAGAAGTCCTGTGGTCTTTAGTTGTGTGACAGTGAGTACTGTTCCAGACTTATCTTCAAGTTTTCAAGTCATATCAGCTAGTGTCCACATTGTAATGTTCCTGTGCAATTCAAATAAAGTCAGAGTCTGTACAATTCCTTAGAAATTGCAAGCTTCCAGATGTGCTTGAGTAAGAACGAACAGAGCATTAGTTTGTTAAGTTAGGGTAGACGACGTTTGCTTGTAAATGTTGCCTTTGTAGTTAGACTTTTCCCCATTTTTCATCTAGGTGGGCTGTCCCTGTGTCGCCTTGTTCCTGTAGTTGCATAGTTAACCTGTACTGTTATGTGTTACACTGACTGTGTGATGTTCCCAGGTTGCTGTCCGGGTGTCGCTGCTATCCTCCA
>NC_049993.1:20659770-20660961 GCF_000003815.2 Branchiostoma floridae
TCATCTGGCAGTATTAACTGTTACTCGGAGTTTGTGTTCTTATCATATTCATTTTGTTAGTTATAACCATTGTTCTGGGTGCAAATTCATAGCATCATGATTACACATCCTTTTTATGACTACTGTACTATAGAATTGTTTCAACCATGCATTTAATACACCGCAAAACCTCTTTTTTCTAGTGAGTCCCACAAAAATACACTAGTAATGAATATTCAGTATCCAAGTAGACTCTTGCAAACAAACAGATCACTGCCAAGATAAAATCTTGAGCTAAATGTTCCAGGTATTTCAGCCAGTAGACACCATCTTCACACATTGTTGAAAATATAATGAGTGATATTGGCAACATATGAATATCAATTGTACATGGAGTAATTTAGAGATAAGACTATATTGGACATACACATTGGACTGAAAACTGACCTAAGATATATGAAAGATTTTTTGCCTAACTCCTTCTCCCATGTCTTCCTTACTCTGCTTCCTTAAAGTGCGACTCAGGAGTCAAACTTCCTGTAAGTTTCCTTCTGTCCCGTCTGTCTTCACCTGTGCATGTCTTGAAGCGTGACGTGTTTGTGCGTTCCATGTAGCCAGGCCTGCACAATGCTCTGAGATCAGGGCATAGTTTCTCATCTATGTTTGGCCATTTTCTGATTCCAAGAGCACATTGGAGCCCTACAATGTACATGTATGTGCTTGTTTCACCATTGAAAACTTGTGCATGTGCTGGGGCTTATATTGTTTGTGAGTTTCACCTAAATCAGCGCTATCACCCGTATCTGTTGCACTATTAGCAGTGGTGTGAAGACTGTGGTCTGTAGATTTAGTATATGAAGTCTGTGGCTATTGTATGAGTGGACTGCATTGTGTTGAAGTGTGTGGTGTTGGAGTGTTACGTGTCAGCACTAGTTGTTGCTGTTGTGCATGTGTGTGTGCTTCTTTCACATTGGGTCTGTGTGACGGCATAGTCTGCACTGTACTTGTGTGTGCTAAGCTTGTGACACATTGGTATACAAATGTAGTCTGCACTGTACTGTACCTGTGTGAAGTGGTTGGAGTCTGCCCTTGAACTTGTGCTGGTGATGTTGGCTGTGATGTAAATATACGGCATGGCCAGTAGCTGATGTGAGGAGGGATCTGCAATTTGTGCCAGCAAATGTGAAATATTCCCCACTCCCGATTGGTGAT
>NC_049993.1:20661061-20662636 GCF_000003815.2 Branchiostoma floridae
CAGTCGTTTTACATAACACTCCCACACACACACACAAGCCCATGTACACACACACACACACATACACACACACATACACACTCACACAGTCACTATCCAGTTTATCGAGAGTCAGTACTCCAGACTCAAGTACTACTACATGTACCTCTTCAGCTATGGAGAGGACACATTTTGTCTGTCAGTGAATCATTCTGTAGCAGGGTAAACTCCAGGACTTGTCACTCACTTACTGTACTGAAAACAAACTATCCAGCTGGAGACAGTGCGCTGTTTTGTAGTGAACCTTTACTGTTAACATGTTCTGATTGTTTGTTGATTTTGAATGATTTTTTCCCTCATCTCTCCCAGGAGTGCCGCTGGTTGTGGTCGGGGTATCGGCAGCTATAGACCATCGAAGCTACGGAACAGACAAATAGTAAGTCTGTCAAATACTGGTTGTTTTGAAGCGCCTCCTAGTGATGTATTTTAAGTACTGCAGGTGTATCTTTGCATGTGGTTTATAGATTTTTTCATAAGTTATGGCCTTAGATTTGTTGATGTCTTTAATTGTGATATCTAAACATGATTTAGAAAAAATATACCTGTAGGTACCGCCAATTGAGATACTTACTGAAATAAATTATCTAAACGAGAACTTTCTCATTCATTCCTCAGTTTTTTGTGCATTTTTCACTGTCTTCAGACACAATGTATCCTTCCGCAGAAGAGTGATCGATACTGGATGCTACTAAAAAATTATAATAATAATGAAAATGAATATTTTAGAAATCAAGGTAATTAATGTGTTTAATTGTTGTCTATTTGTTTTCCAGCTGCTGGCTCCAGTTAGATAACTATTTCATCTGGAGTTTTGTTGGGCCTGTCTGCCTCATACTACTGGTGAGTGAGGAATCAAACTCTGTACCGAAATAGTCTTTTGTGGCTTGTTTATTCATGAGAATCTTCCAATCCACCGGCTGGCTACTTTTCAGGGAACAGGTAACGGTCAGACAAGATAGAGCAAAGATACAAACTACATGATAGAAGTCCTAATAAATCCATAAACATTCTTTCCAAATAAAAGTTTTTCCATGTTGTCAAGAAGGTGAAGTACAAAGGAGTGACCCTTTGATCTTTCATTAGGTTCACTCATTCACCCACTCACTGTCTCGTTTTTCGTCTGTTGACGCTAAACCGGATAGTGAATGTGTGAGTGAGTGTGTTCCCCGTCATGCAAGGGTCAGACATACTTGCATGTATGTATGGTTATGCTTACTAAGCTTAGGTTATGATGAGCTTAGGTTATGTATGTATGCATGTAATATTATGTATATGTAATACTATGTATGCATCTATGTAGATATCATGATTTGATGTCAGACATGCTCTGTCATTCAGGTTAAGACTATATAATAACCAATTGTTCTGTTTTCCCAGCTGAACGTAGTTTTCCTGACCATCGCCATGTACAAGATGTACGTGCACATCACCCACAAGCCTGACCAGACTCGGACAAACACCCTCAAGTAAGGATCTTAATGTCTTAGCTTACATCTTAGAAATCCTAGAGAAGCAAGGAACATAGCTGAGGATGAG
>NC_049993.1:20665759-20667256 GCF_000003815.2 Branchiostoma floridae
TGCAGCAGAATTCTGATCTTAACATCTTGTTTGTGATATCTTCAGGTTCAGAAGGAGTTTAAGTTGTTTGTGGGTCCCCTAGTGACTCTCTAGTGTACTGCCGCGGAACTCACAGTAGTGATATTTTGTTTGTGATGTCTTCAGGTTCAGAAGGAATTTAAGCGGTTTGTTCGGCGCAGCAGATGGTGTCCGGTGTGCATCAAGCAGCGCATGGGAGTACACAGCGAGGCCTACAATATGTCCAAAAACTCAACGTCTCGATCGTCGTCAACACCTCAGGTAAACAAACAAACAAGTCTAAAAATGTCTTATTACACATCACGTAAGACACCTGTCTTCAAGTGACAGTCTTTGTTACAATTTTTTGCTGTTCAGCAGTTGTGTTCTTACTTATTGTCTCATTATAGAAAACTTTTGTCTGTAATGTGACTGTAATGTGAACATTCCTTCTGTGTAAGATGGTTCATAAGATTCGTTAGCTGATTAGTCCTAACGATGCTGTTTCCCGTCCTCAGCGCTTCAGCCGCTGGTGGAGCGTTGTGCGCACCTTCCACAAGAAGTCCAACTCCTCCTTCTCAACCAGCCTGGACAGAGGTGGGTTTGGTTTTTTATCAACATTTGTGCTTGAGATATCCATAATTATTGCATAGCCTCTCCTTCTCATCCTCCTACGCAGGGTACATCCAACAGCCAAAGTGCTTGTCTGAATGTGCCCTGCTCTTTCAACTGTCACCCTTAGTTCCCGTGGACATCCCCCCAAACCTGCTGTCAGTCAATCAGAGAATAGGCATTCCGTTTTCAAAAGCTGTCTCGCATGTATAAGGGTAGCCTCATTAATATTTACAAGCAGGGCGGTCAGCAACAAAGGGTGACGGTTGAAAGAGCAGGGCACATCCAGACAGGCAGTCTGGCTGTTGGATGTACCCTGCATAGGAGGATGCTCCTTCTAAAATTGTGCAGTGCATTGCATGGGTGTAAACTGTGTTTCTCTGATATGATCATGTCTCTTCGATGTATTTTTGCTCTTTTCCTATGTACCCTCAAAGGTATCAAGTCTTTTTTAATGTTTTGATGACAAATTAAAACTGTATGCCCCATTTCTCTTAGCATCTTCACCCTATGCATTGTGTAACTTCCAAAGTTTCATGTCTTTTTCATTGTTTCCAGGGCAAGTCGTGATGTACCAATCATTAATGAATCATTTGTAACACGCCTGCTGTCGTCTGACAATGATATAATTAGAGTGCTTGTACACTCGGACGGCTTTTGCCACAGCACATTCTGGCGACATTATGTAAAGTATTTGTAAGTGTAGCTTTGTAAATCTTTGTTCTGTGTCTGTTTTTATGGGCCATGGGCCTGATACAAATAAATAAATAAATGGTATTAAACATACATGATAAGATGTTTGAATCTTCTTCTCCCTATTTACCTTCTAAGGTTTCATGTCTTTTCGTTGTTTCAGGGCAAATCGTGATGTACCACAACGTGAAGAAA
>NC_049993.1:20668640-20671686 GCF_000003815.2 Branchiostoma floridae
TAGCAAGGATCTTGCCCTGTCTGAAACACTGCAAAAGCTTCTGAGATGTAAAGGGTAGTTCAGCAAAGCTTTTGGAACTTCAGCTCCGATGTGTATAGCTAATATAAGATGTACAAGATATGGTGCCACATTGTGAAGGCACTGGAGTATTTTCTAGGAGTGAATGTAACTCATTTCAGGTGAAACTGAAACTAACGATGACTGTGGGAGCCACAAAGTCAGGACACAAGCGTTTAAGGTTCCATATTTGTAAAGGGAACATAACAAGAGAGTATGCGCACTTCTGGTCAGGAGAAACTGCCCATCGTTGTTGACAACTGTGGGCGAAGAAAACAGCTACAAGATGAAGTGGTGAAGTTTCTAGATTTTCTATTTGAGCGTCTATGAAAAAGGGAGAGATGCTGAGCCCCGTAAAGGGCATGGAGATGCAAGATAACTAATAACAGGAGTCATAAATAAACAAATAAAGGCCAGGATAAAATAAACAAAATTAATAAACAAATACAGGCCAGGCTAGTAGGCCCAGTCCAGTACCTGGAGCTGTGTGGTAGGACCTGTAGAATATGGCTAGGTCTTATATTGACAACCGTGTTGTTGTGTTTCTGAATGTAAAATTTAATGTTCAAAGTAGGTTTTGTTGCATCGAATTTAACCTGCAAACTGTTGATGTGTTTGTAAGTTTAACCTCCAACAGTGTTGAAATTTATTAATCTAACTGTTGAAATTTATGAGAAATCTGAGAAAAGCTCTTTTCCACAAGGCCACGCTACATTTGAAGTACTCAGTTTGTTTTTTAGTTACTTAATAAGTGTGAGAGAAGTTTAACATCAGTGTTAGCTTTTTTTTTTTCGTTTTTCGACTCATGTTTCAACTTTAGGCTTGTCTAGACCTGGTAACCAGGGAATTAACTTAACGAGGCCTAACGGAGTAGATGATGAGACAGTTGAACTGTCTGGTTCGTTAATGATTAATTAGCATTTCACGTGACGACATGCTCTCTTCTCATGTGTATGTGCCAAACTTTGGCTCTATGTAAACTAGCTCAACATAGCTCCATATTGAGTGTTATATACATGTAGGAGCTCTGGAAGAAATAGCAGAAAAAAAAGTATTTTGTAACCTGAATTTATGCAGAGCATGAAGAGAGAGAAACTATATTTGAAATGCTGCGATTCCGGCAGACAGTTTCTGTGACTATTGTGGAGAATGGAGTGTGAAAATTGCCAGGTTGGTTTTGACAAAGTGATCGTGTAAGTACGAAATATGTACAGTGATTTATATGTGTGGGGAGGGAACAGTAACTGTGTTTAAAGCGTTTATCTTGCCGTTGTTTTTGTCGCTGTGAACCCACCGATGTTTGACGCCTAGTGTAAGTCGTTCTTGTTGCACTGTTAAGCCATTCTCTGTCACATTCCTGTACGAAGGTTCGTTATGATTATTATATTTTGCTAAGTTAAGTACTGGCAATAGTGAACAACTAGGGAAGAAGACCTTGAATGAAGAGGCTCCTTTTACACAACCCTTGCTTTATTTCCAACAGTGTTTCACCGACCATCTGTCACCTTCCTCAGGGCAATTCTGACTTTGGCTACATGGTACTGCAGCTATAGGTGGCGCTGCTTACAGATGCAGTCCCAAATGTAAATTATGGACATGAATACGGTGATGGTTTTCTGCAATGTTAACTATGTGGTCTCAAATGTAAAGGAGTGTAATATGCAAATTTAACCAATCAAAATTGCCTTGAAGAAGGTGACAGACGGTCACCGAAATGCCATATTTAGAAACAAAGGCAAGGGTTGTGAAATAAAGAGTCTCTTTATTCAGTGACGTACCAACCTGATGAAACTATTAGTAGGGAGCACCTTCTTGCCAAGAGATGCAAACGCTTGTATCATTTCAGAGTACCTCTTGTTGTGTATTGTGACTATATAGTATTAATAACTACTACCAAGATACTGTCAACAGAGCCATATTATTTTTATATACTAGTTGACTCCTTGAGACTAACAGAAGTATTACTTTAAGACGTTTTCTTAAGACTGCTGCTGAGTAGAATCTTGCCACCTTGAGACGTTGGTGTGAAGTGAGGTGACGCACTTGTAAATATGAAGACGTTTGTAACCTGTTGTACTTAACTTGAACTTGAAATACGAGTAGCTGCAGCAGAAACAGAGGGTCTCCTGGGGTTTTTGCAAACACGTCAGAAAGGCTTGTAAAGTTGGGTTCTACAGGAGCGACGTGATTGGTGGAAATGGCCCGCCTCTGTCTCCATATATGGTCAGATTGAACTGTATGCACTGTGATAGGTGGAAGCAAAGTATTTGAAATTTCATTCCCCCGATTGGTGGAAATACGGTCACCACTGTCTCCATATATGGTCAGATTCAATTTTACACTGGATTGGTGGAAACAGAGTGATCAAAGTTTCTGAACTGTGATTGGTGGAGACAGCGCTGTTACTGTCTCCTTATATGGTCAGATTGGAGTTTCATGGTTGTGATTGGTGGAAACAGTTTTTCTGTACCGTGATTGGTCGTAACAATTGTTTCCTTATATGGTCAAATTGATGAAAAGTTTTAAGTATTTGCAAATGGTGCTAATTTCACAATATTTTTCCAGGATATTAAAGAATCGTCCCAAATAGAGAATTTTACCCAAAATTTTGAAATATACACAAAATACCAATGCAAATAAAAGGGTTTGACTGTGGCTTCAAGATATTATATCATGAGCCAGACAAAAGACCCCAGAATTCTTGCCGTGGGCAAGCCAAGACGTCTTTCAAGAAAAGAAGTGAAGCTCCTTGTAGAACTTGACTGGCGAGTTGAAATTAAGACGTATGTTTGAAGCAGGAAGGACCCCTCTGTACATGTTGTGTCGGTGCTAACATGAGATCAGATATATCTGATCGTTTCAGCCCTGTACTAAGGATCTGTATAGTCTGTACAGAACTGTTCTCACACTGAAGTCACATGGCTCTTATCGTTAGTCTTGAAATGTTCATGATAGTTTCATTGGTGTGGTTACTCTCCAAGCTGAGGTT
>NC_049993.1:20671786-20705779 GCF_000003815.2 Branchiostoma floridae
GGTGACCTCAAAACCATTGTCACCACAAATGTGTTCTAGTATTTCGTGTAGTTTCAACCTGGAAACAATGCAAAACCTTCAATTTTGTCTTCAACCGTAAGATAAAACCGTCACCAACCAATTATTGTATGTAAATGTACAGTCCATCCCTCTGATATTGGTGATAGAAGCTACACCTAAAACCCTGTAATATCCGTGCTGTTTTCGTGCCATGTGAGTTGTATGATATGAAGTATTTATAGACGTACCGTTGCACAGCCGTACTGTAATAAAGTGTGCTGTATGTAAAGTCTGCATGAACCATCCAGGTATAGAATATAACAAGTTTTGATACGTGTTGGGCTGGATGACACACAGAATAAACTCTTCAAGTTAGCATTTGGTGTTCTTTGATGTTCTGTCTTTTTGAGTGGTGTATTGCTAGCCTGGGTGCCATTCTCCGCAGTAACCTCTGGCTCAATCTTGTAGTTTAGAAAGCAAAAAGATTGCGCCAGCTGTTCCTATGGAGGATGGCACGCAGGCAGATAGCTTTATACAAATCATGTATGTTATATATACCTAGCAGGAAACAAGATAGCTTTTGTTGCATTTGTTCGTTCAGACCCTTGTAGTGCCTAGTGGCCCTTTAACGTGCATGAGGCACCTTAATGGACATGAGACCCCCATGTTACGCCCATTCTGAAAGATGAGGGCTGCCACAAATGAGTTGCCCTATCTAGTATTTACCAACTACATTAGTTGTTAACTGGAACTCAACTGTAGTCTCCATAGTAGCTAAGCCTCACAAGTCACTGGGATATTCCCATTTTGGACTGATTATACTTATGTATATTGTATATATATAGCTACAGAGATGTGGAAATGTACAAACACACTGCCAGAACATGGACTGTTACATGATTTTACTTTTTTGCAACATTTCTAGCATGGGTGAACAAATCAAACTGTTACACTTTCACATGATTGACTTACAGCTTCGCTGCCTTCGCTACTGGTACACTTTTAAGTACTAATAGTACATCTATATCTGCAAGCATTATTTACATCAAGCACATGCTGCATCAAAATGATTTTACTGATAATTCTGGAAGAAAAGTAAAAAGTCAGCTCCAGAAACAAAGATTTTATCTTTTCACTTATGACATGACAGAACCACATAAATAGCCAAAGCACAGCTCTGCTCTGTAGCAAATATTCTCAACCAAACACAAAATTACATTGTAAGTACATTGTACAAAACTCAGAGGCATTACTATCAAAAGCAGCCTTTTACAATGCACCATGGCTTGTGTAACAAATGATACATTTACATGTATCTTGCCAAAGACCTTAGGTCCTTGTGTGCCGACACGCACATTGGGCAGCAAGTATTAGGAAATAATAAAAAATTCAATTATCTATTTTAAATAGACCTTTCACTTTCTCCCAACAGAACCCCCTTGATTAATTTCAGTTCCTTTCAAAGAAGCCTTTAAGAAATGTATATGAATATATCTAGTACACAAACTGGCAGGATTTGGCAACATCATTCAAACCAAAATTCAACAAAAATAAAAAAAATATATAAAACTACATCTTTATGCAGACTGCATCCTGTCAATGCTAAACCTTACAAAACACTAGAAACTACAATGAATGACCCTAAGATAAGATACATGTTGATGTACCAACCAGTAAGCGGGGACTAGCTTGCATCAATCATCTGCAGGCATCAATACTGACACTGCAGACATTATTTCTGCATAGTGGCTGCAGACAGTGACCTCCGTACAGTTCTGTTTGCTTGCAAAGCTGGTGTGTGATGTGGACAGGCAGTGCACAATTAGATATGTTAGGCTTTCCCCTGGCTTCTAAACTTACTTTGCTTAGCAAACTGATAGTAATATCAATAATTGATGCTGTGAACAGTGCAGAACCTGTAGCCATGCTACATGTACACAGCTCCCACTCCCTTCCACATCATCTATGTACATTATCCGGTACAACACAGTTACAAATCTCTACCCAGGAAACTATCGGGCTCTGTTACATACAATATGTATTGTCATGTCCAGTACTATTGTGCCCTCCTTCCCCTGTATAATGAATATTCAGCTACCAGGCCCAGTGACTGTTTTCTTTCTTTTTATCTCTTTGATTGTGTATGATGAGATCTGGTGCCATTGTGCCCCCCTCCCCTGGTGCAGTGCCCCCATCCCCTCCCCTTGTATGTTGAACACTCAGCCCTGTCTACTGTCAGGCTCCGTGATTCTCCCATGTTCCTCCTGCACAGACTGTGCACCTTGTACATTATCCGGCTCCTGCCCGGCGCCCCCTCCCCAAAAGTGGTGCCCCACCCCCACCCCTCCACAGATGGCACCCCCCCCTGTGTACAACACTCAGCCCTGTCTGCTGTCAGGCTCCGTGATCCTCCCATGTTCCTCCTTCACAGACTGCGCACCCTGCACATTATCCGGCTCCTCCCCAGCGCCCCCCTCCCCAAAAGTGGTGCCCCCCCCCCTCCACAGATGGCACCCCCCCTGTGTACAACACTCAGCCCTGTCTGCTGTCCGGCTCAGTGATTCTCCCATGTTCCTCCTTCACAGACTGCGCACCCTGCACATTATCCAGCTCCTCCCCAGCGCCCCCCTCCCCCAGTGTGTTCACCAGCTTGTCCACAGTGTCTATGATCAGCTCCAAGTCCTCCGGCTCGCTCATGCGATGGCCGCCGCTCTTACGCAGGATCAGGTCAACGTCTTTCGCGTCCAGCTCCTCGAGAATCTGGGCGGAAGTCTGGTAAAAGAAAGAAAGTGATTTAGTTCATCTCACCGAAAAGCTAGTCTTCCACTGGTTGTGACAGAGAAGACAGACACTATGTACAGTATTTACAGGTGCACAGTACCAGGGAAATTCCCCTAGCTGTTTTTGTCAACATACTAAAGACCTACAAAGGGCCATGGAGGGTCAAGTGCTGTGGAGGAGGCTTTCTGGAATGGTTTGAGTGGGAGCTCGAAGTAAGTAAGTGAATTTTTCGACAAGCACAATGAACAGCGGACTACAGCTTAACATCATATCCTAAAATCTGCAACCCTTCCTGGTAGCGTGACTATGCCGGGTGAGTGACACAGCCGGAATCGAACAAGCTGCTTTTAGTTAGTTTAGAGGCAGAGGTACCAACTACAGGACTACATACTCTACCACTGGACTACACACCGTATTATGCTAACTACTGGACTACACACACTACCTGGTACGGGACGTCCTGGTCGCCTAGCCCGTGGATAAGCCGCACCGGGCACGTGATGGGCATGCGCGTACCCAGGATGCAGTAGGGCAGGCTGTCCTGTATCCAGCCGTAGCCGAGTGAGACAGTTCCGCTGTCGGTGTAGTCCGACGGGAAGGTGTACACGCCCTTCTCCCTCCACTGGTTCTGCACCTGAGGAGGCAACAGGTGTTGACATCAAATTAAGGGTCCAGAACGACTAACTAACAGACTGATTCTGACATTCAAGTACAATTGGCTGTTCAACTGATGATGGCATGGTACTTAGTGGTGGGACTAATTTCCAATGTTTCAATGGAGGTGAGTGGGAGCTATGCATTCGGTTTATGTCTAGTTGAGGACAATTTGTCTCTAAATATGAGATCCTTATATTTAACTAAACTCCTCCTTCTCCTCTTTCTACTACATGTACTACAACTACTACTACTACTGCTACTACTAGTATTACTTCTACTACTACAACTAGTACTACTACTATTACTACTAGTATTACTACTACTACATGTACTACTACTGCTACTTCTACTACTACTGTTACTACTAGCTGTCACTCACAATGATTGGCGCCTGCTCCCAGTGCTTCTTCACGAAGTCCGCGGCCGTCGATATTCCGACCAGCCCGTGGAGCCTCTCTGGACGGTTCATGGCAATGAGAAGCATGAGCCAGCCTCCCATACTGGAGCCTACGATGATCTGAAAAAATCAAGATCATAGTTGTTGCTAAACTTTCTAAGGTTTTCTGCACATATCAAAATTTCAAAGACTAATGTCGCCTTCTTCAGGATCAACAACTTAAGAACTTAACTAATAATCAGTGGTCAATTACATGCATTCACAATTATCGATTCAGAACATAAACTCTCAAGAGTTGAAGACATACAATCTTATTACTAATATTAGCAGTGATCTTACCTGTTTGCCTGTGGTGAGTCTGTCCAGCACATCCAGACAGTCCTGTCTCCAGGTGGCGATGGAGCAGTTCTCTATGGAGCCCTGGGACAGGCCCATCCCTCTGTAGTCAAACCTGGGGACACAGAACAGGTATTACATGTTAGGGGCTCAGATCCAACTCTACTGGCGCTGTTGTGAGAGTTCCCTATGGTCTGCGATAGTCAAACCTGGACCTGCAGACACAGGGGAGATATTACAGGTTCAGAACACAGTCTACTGGCACTGTATGGGTCACAGGCTTTTTCTGAGGACTGCAACCCTTTCACACAAGTCTCTCAAGTGGGAAAACTAGCCAGATATCCAAAGCTATTATAGCTGCCCTCTCACATGAGAGGAGTGAGAGGAAGGAGAGACTTGGCAGCTGTAACAGCTTTGGTTACCAGGATCAAGCAACTGACAGCTGGGACTCAAACTCTGAACCTTTTAGTACAAAACTTGGGTCACTGATCACTCAACAACGTAAAGTTCACCCCACCTTGTATACGCCAGCCCAGCGGCCCGACAGTACCCCTCGAGAGCCAGTGAACAACAGCAACAACAACAACAACAACAACAGCCCACCTTGTGTATGCCATCCAGCGGCCCAACAACAACAACACAACAACAACAACACCCTACCTTGTATACGCCAGCCCAGCCGCCCGACAGTACCCCTCCAGAGCCAGCGCCTTGGTACCGTCCATGTTGGACAGGAACAACAACAACAACAACAACAACACCCCACCTTGTATACGCCAGTCCTGCCGCCCGACAGTACCCCTCCAGAGCCAGCGCCTTGGTACCATCCATGTTGGATAGGAACAACAACAACACAACAACAACAACAACACAACAACAACAACACCTTACCTTGTATACGCCAGTCCTGCCGCCCGACAGTACCCCTCCAGAGCCAGCGCCTTGGTACCGTCCATGTTGGACAGGAACAACAACACAACAACAACAACACCTTACCTTGTATACGCCAGTCCTGCCGCCCGACAGTACCCCTCCAGAGCCAGCGCCTTGGTACCGTCCATGTTGGACAGGAACAACAACACAACAACAACAACACCTTACCTTGTATACGCCAGTCCTGCCGCCCGACAGTACCCCTCCAGAGCCAGCGCCTTGGTACCGTCCATGTTGGACAGGAGCAACAACAACAACACAACAACAATAACAACAACACCCCACCTTGTGTATGCCAGCCCAGCTGCCCGACAGTACCCCTCCAGAGCCAGTGCCTTGGTACCATCCATGTTGGACAGGAGCAACAACAACACAACAACAACAACAACACAACAACAACAGCCCACCTTGTATACGCCACCCAGCGGCCCGACAGTACCCCTCCAGAGCCAGTGCCTTGGTACCGTCCATGTTGGACAGGAACAACAACAACAACAACAACAACACAACAACAACAACACCCCACCTTGTATACGCCAGCCCGGCTGCCCTGCAGTACCCCTCCAGAGCCAGTGCCTTGGTACCGTCCATGTTGGACAGGAACAACACAACAACAACAACACAACAACAACAACAACAACAACAACACAATAACAACACAACAACAACAACACCCCACCTTGTATACGCCAGCCCAGCCGCCCGACAGTACCCCTCCAGAGCCAACGCCTTGGTACCATCCATGTTGGACAGAAACCCCGGGAAGAAGATGACCCCCGGGCTCCTTCCCGGGGTACTGCAGTAGGCCAGGTCGGGGTCATGACCTCTGACCAGGTACTGCACACCTGAGGACAGGTGAGGGGAGGTGGAGAATCTTCTGGACAGGCCTGGAGAACAGAAAAGAGAGTGGAAGTGATCTTGAAACATTGAAGAGCAACAGAGAAAACAGCCGCTATGTACAGTATTTACAGGTTCATTGTACCAGGGAAATTCCCTTGATTTTTATTACAAGCACAATGAACATTGGACCACGGCTTAACGTCCTGTCCTATGGACTGCCACAATTTCCAGTACCGTGCATGTCGGGTGAGTGACACGGTTAGGACTCAAACTACTGACCTCTTAGTGCAGAGGTAGGGATACTATACACTGTACACTCTACTGCATCACATAGATGATGAAATGTGAGAATCTGAAGAAGGCTTTTCATTCATGACATAATAACTATAGATTACAACAGCAGAATGCTGTGTTTTTTTAATAATAGAGGAAGATTCAAAGACTGAAATCCAACATTGGGTGAATGACATTATACGACATATTTGCATCGTATTATCACATATGTCCTGTCATAGTAGTGTTCGATGGTCTGCAGGTTGCGATGGAAATTGTATAATGTCCTTGAGGTTACTCTAGTTTCTGGACCACAATCAACACACAAGGTTGTAGGAATCCCAGCCTAGTAGGAACGAAAGCTAGTCCAGTACTGAACTCCTACCAGACCTGTAGTTTGGGCTTGTCGGAACAACTTAAAACAGACACCCAAAATCGACAAACAAAACAGAAACCAAAACAAAACGATATCCTAACTGAACATCTGCTTGGAGCTTATCAAACCCAATGTTGATTACGTGACCGCCTACACGTGAGCAATTTTCAATATTTACAATTTGTAGAATCATTCATTCATTTCAGCAAAATATGGCCAATATATAGGAAACACTGTATATCATTTTTTTTAATGTTAATCGTTTTCCTTACCTGGTAAACTTGAAAATCGTAGGAGAGAGATTTTGTTTCCAGCCGCTCGCGCCATGTTTACATCGGACTATTCCACTATCCTGGTGGGGTGGTGAATAATGTAGTCTTGGGCATTAAAATCTACCAAACGTGGAAAATATGGCAAAAATATAACAATTTCTAAAAAGATGGATTTATTTTTATCAGATATCTTGATATGAAAAGATAATGAATGTGATTTAATTGTCCATATACCACTCCCTACTTGCTAGTGAGCCTGTCCTACTGATTGCTGTGTCAAAGGTCACCCATATTTCTAAGGACCACATAGCCTTCTAGAACTTTACATGATGAAATAATATCACTTTATTACCTTTCTGTATTCGAGGAATTTGATGACGAATCAAGATAAATAGATGGTACAATTTCTACACATGTAATTTGCTAATTTTTAGTACGTTTGCGTTGAAAAATGACAAAAAAGTGTCACTTTGTTTTCCTCACAAGGGTCTTGTCCCATTAGCTAAGGCCACGTAAGTCTAGCAGGGTGTTCCACAGAGCAGCTAAGCACCGTTATCAGAAACTATAAACATTTAAGTCTTGGGAAACGTGACAAGAGGAAAATACACGAGGTAAGCGTGACCTTCATCAATTTATTTCAAGGTCGTTTCAAAAGTATTCTCCTAGTTGTGAACTCCGGAAATTTAAATCTGCCCCCCTCCCCACTTTTGAAACCGGCCGCATGCATGCATACATTTTGATTTAATATTATAGCCCTGCCCACTTCTGTAGAAATGTCTTGTGTTGTCATCAACACTTCTACACGTGGTTGTCAAAATGAAGATTTGACAGAAGACGATCTCGTGTGCCAGATCTTAATGGCGGATCGCAGAAGAATGTCCTAAGTCTCCTGACATGAGCGCACATGTCGTCACCTGATCTGCGTTATCAGCAGACTGCTATCTACTGAATGCTGCTCCGTGTTGGACAGAACACATGTATGAGAGATATGGACATTTATACACATTGACACCACAGATAGCTGGGAGCTAATGTCACTAAGGGAGGGACCACAAAAAGTCCTGAGAGCATATGCCTAGAGAAGGAAATAAGTGCCATTTTGATAGAGGATGTGTAACTTTACTTACTTACGTGGAGCAAAGAGATTAAAAGAAAGACCTTGGTTACAGTATCCTCCTTTATTTGTTAAAGATGACATATGCTTAGACAATAAGTAATGCTGCTTCTATGTATATGTATGTAGGCAGCTGTATTGCTGCAGCAGTGTGGTTGTACTGCAGTGCTGTCTCC
This sequence comes from Branchiostoma floridae, assembly GCF_000003815.2. Classification (NCBI taxonomy): domain Eukaryota; kingdom Metazoa; phylum Chordata; class Leptocardii; order Amphioxiformes; family Branchiostomatidae; genus Branchiostoma; species Branchiostoma floridae. The sequence goes on from NC_049993.1 coordinate 20,679,942, forward strand.
AGGATCCGTCCTTCTGTCCCGGGATGGAAATCTATTTGTTGGGACAGAAAAAAATTCCACCCCATATATCCGTACCTACCCTGGGTGCCAGACAGGATCGGGTAGCTAGCGAGTTTTGTTTGGGGGTGCAAGGCAGTCAGCCCGCCAACCTCACATTACGCTCCGGGGAGTTTAAGCCACTAGGAGTTATTCACTTATCGCTAACGTTTCCAGGGAAAAGGGCAGGTGGACGTGCTTCGGGCTTGTTTCATCAAACAGCTGATGAAAACATTGATGTAAGCTTATATCAACAGATTTAACAACAAAAATCAACAATATTGGCTCTTGAACAATGAGCAGGGCGGAAAATAATTAAAAGCTGGAGATGTAATGTGTAATTTACAATTTTAGTGTTATATGTTTGTGTTACCACAGGAATGGCGGATGTGAACCTTGGGAAGATGGTTTTCGCCATCATAGATTTCCTGAATGACCAGCTGCACTCAGGACAGCTGTCTGGGGATGCTGCAGAGAGCTTGGAAGGTGGGGAAAATCCGTTATGTCATTATTACACAGGATATCCTGAGATCTCCACATAAAACTTATCTGATCCGATCTCCACCATAATTGAAAAGTGAAAAGTTGAATTTTAGAAATAATTAGAAATAGTTTTATCTTATGTCTGTTGAATTATGAAGCTTTACCTTGTATAAGTTAACTGTATTTCAACATGTCTTGTTGTAACCTATGCCTAGCCCGGTGTGGCAAACAAGTGGTCTTCAAATAATTAAAAAAATGTAGATAGCCCTAGGAAAAAAATGTTGTGTTTCCAGACCTATGATAGAAAAACCTGCTGAGTAATAAAATTTTCTATCCACATACGTGAGATAGAAGGGCTCTATATAACATGTATCGCAGCAGCTAAGCCTAGCCCTTAATTGGGTGGCAGTGGAGTGACATAGTTTCCAGTCAGACTTAGAGTTTTTATTCAGCCTGCTTCCTTTTCAAGTTAGAGACTGCTTGTCCTATCTAATGAAGGGCAATGAACAATGTTTGTGTGTTGTAGCTAATGCCTTGACAGGTTTATTGTTTGTAACAAAGGTATAACATTATTTCTACATGTTGTATTTCTCTCTCCAGTTGCGATCCAGTGTTTAGAGACAGCGTACGGTATCGAGTACAAGGATGCGGCGTGCGCAGCCAGGTTACACACCAAACCTCCGCTCTACGAGATGTTCTTAACTCACCTGAAGGGGCAAGGACAGGTAAGGGCACACACCTGTACAGACTCTTCTTAACTCACCTAAACATACAGGTAAGGTAACAAGCCTGCACAGACTCTTTTTAACTCACCTGACGGCAGAAGTAAGGTTACACACCTGTACAGACTCTTCATAACTCACCTTAAAGCAGAAGTAAGGGTACACACCTGTACAGACTCTTCTTAACTCACCTTAAAGCAAAACACAAGGCAGCGTGAAACCTTTTATTATTTTACGCAAAGTACCCCCAAAAGTCGATTTACGAGTTGTTGGTATAGGCCTTCGTACCTACGAGCGGTGCCGGCAGATCATATTTCCGGCTAGCCGAGAATCCCGGGGACTCCCCGCCGCGGCCATTTTGCCTACATCCGGGTACTTCATGACGTCAGTGGGAGCAGATTCGTGCGTCGTCTGCTGTTCCACTCGCCATTTTGAAGGATCGCGTTTCACAACAAACCGGCCGGCGTTTCACAACAAACCGGCCGGCGCGCAGCGAAGCTGTGGCGATTCCGTAGGCACGTCAGTTTATTCCAGCGTCCGCTCACGTCCTGCCGAAACGCGGAGGGAGGGAAACCATGCCGGTCTGCGTGGTGTGTAGGAACACCAACAAAAACACGAAGGGGATAAGCTTCCATCGCTTTCCCCGCTGGGAAGAAGACAGGCTACAGAAATGGTTGGTCGCGGTTAGATCAAAGTTGCGACTGCCATGGACTCTCGAAAAGATCAAAGATAGTATCGCTACAAATAACAACGCCCGCGTCTGCTCGGATCATTTCTCGCCCAGCTGTTGCACCGACAACCAGAAGGCCAAATATGTGCCTTACAAAGTGCCAGCCAAAGTGATATCCAACGATGCAGTACCCACACAGTTTGGCCTGAAATCATCGCGCTCCTCATCCGAGTGTCAACGTGAAAAGAGAACGCGAATACAGGTATCCTACTGCTTTTTCTGCTTCACGTTTATTCAAATTGTTATACATGTATATGCAAAAAATTGATTGAATCAGATATTTTGTGCTGTTCATTAATTTAAACTGTTAGACATTGTTTCTGGTTGAATACATTTTTCATGGATCAAAAAAAAAATGTAAGAATTTATGATACCAAATGTCTGAAAACATGTTTTTAGCAATGTATATGAGACTTCTGACTGAACAATTTTGTCAAGAATCATAAGCATAATAAGGCAGATGTTAATTTTAGATGTTAAGCTTGTTGAGGCTTGAAGGCTTTACCTCCCTTGGCTTTTCTATAGTGTTTTACCTTTTATGGGGTTGGGGTCAGAGGTGATTTATCAAATGAAAGGTTCATTTAGCTTTTGTGTAACCACAGTGAATCCCTATTTAATATGTTAGTTTTATCATTCCACATGAAATCAATTTTTTGTTTATGTCCATATTTCAGCTCCTGGAAGATTTGCTTCAGCCAAATTCTGAACAGCTCAAAATACCAGCACTTCCCACAAGTCCAAAACAAAGTACATTTCATTGTGAGAGCCAGGAACCAATGAATGAGGCAGCTGTTGAAGCAGGGCATTGTGGCAGTACTAGTGGTACAAACCTCAGTGGGGAAGATCCTTCCAGCAGACTCACCAGTATGTTTCATACATACAGCAAGCCTCCATGTGACCAGCCTCCCAGGTTTGTAAATGCAAGTACCCAAACAGACCTCGATGGTGACACTATTGCATCACTACTTTCCACTTCACGCCCCAAAACATGTGACACTGTGACATGTACATCACATCTTCCTTCCACACCCAAGGTGATACCTAGAGGCTCTGTTTCATCACTGCCTTCCTCAACCCCCATTCTGAAACATAGTGATCTGGACCAATCATTCCTATCATCTCCAAGTGTAGTAGACATGAAAGACACTTCCTTCCATCCGTCAGATTTTACATCTGATTCAGAAAATGAAGAAGAGATTGACTGTGGTGAAGATGAGGGTGGGGATGATGGAGAGGATGACTTCATTTCTGGAGATGATGACTCGCAGTACTATGTCGTGCACAAAGACAAGATTCGTGAAAGGTTTAAGACATGCCACTGTGGGGAACCCTTATTGATCACAGAACAGTTCACAACTGGCTCCATGCTGACTGTCAAGTACGAGTGTACCAGTTTTCACAGAGGGACCTGGGAATCCCAGCCGAAGGTTGGACGTATGGCAGAGGGCAACCTCTTGACATCTGCAGCTATACTTTTTGCTGGGGGAAGTTATCAGAAATTCAGTGACATCTGTAATACTCTAAAACTGAAACTGTTTTCCGAGACGTACTTCATGAATGTCCAAAGGACATTCCTCCTACCTGCCATCAATGATTTCTACATATCACAACAGGAATTCACCCTTGATGCATTCCGTAATGCAGGCACAGAAAGTCCTGAAGATCAAATCCAGGTCACTCTCCTAGGTGATGGGAGATGCGACACTCCTGGGCACAACGCAAAATACTGTTCTTACAGTCTAATGGAGGAAACGTCACAACTCATCCTCGACTTCCAACTAGTACAGGTTAGCGAGACAACAAGCTCTAATGCTATGGAAAGGTTGGGTTTTGAAAGGTCGCTGGACTTCCTGGAAGAGGAGGGAATCAAGATAGACTGCATTGTAACGGACCGGCACCGGGGAGTGGGGGCTGTCCTGAAGAAGAGACGTGACATCAACCACCAATTTGATCTCTTCCACTTTGCAAAATCCATTACGAAGAAGCTAACGCAAGAGGCCAGCCGAAGAGCAAAGAAAGACCTTGGCCCGTGGATAAAATTCATTGTGAATCATCTGTGGCATATCTCAGATACCTGCCAAGGAGATGATGTGGTAAGAAGAAAATTACAATTGAAAAAATATATACAATAAAATTGAAGTTGATATTGTATTGCCTTAGACTTAGTGTACCTATCAACATGGAAGTCAATATTTCTCTATTATATCATTGCTTGTATGCATGGTTTAATGTGACAGAAGCATTCCTTTGAATTAACAGTTCTTTATTCATTGCAGCTCCTCCAAGAGAAATGGCTGTCCATGTTGAAACACATTGGCAACATCCATGTGTTTCCTGAAAACAGCATCTTCACCCGGTGTGCCCACCCTCATCTAGACAGAGCCGACACAGATGACATCATGTGGTTGCGGCCAGGGTCCCCCCCACATCAGGCGTTGTACAACATCGCAACTAACAAAACACTGCTTAAAGACTTGTCACACTTGACAGGCTTCAAGCACACAGGTAATTAGATACTATTATTTTATCATGTGCATTTGCTCTAAATGTGGACTGGGTTTAAGCATACACATTTACTTGAACCTGCACAAGAACATGAAAATTGTATATTAGTACTAGTAATGTCATAGATGAAATTCTGATTTCTTACAATATGAGTAGAGATGGGTTTTGATAATTCTATATCATAGCATTGGGAATGTAAAAAAAATCACTTTGCTGTATCATAATGCATAAAACAGGAAATTGTCAATTCAAAAACAAAAATATACATGTACACTTTCTTTCTTTTTGTTCTACAGGGACTGTGGAGGTGTTTCACTCCATGCTTCTGAAGTATGCACCGAAAAGGCAGCACTACTTTTTCCATGGAATGAAGGGGAGGTTGCAGCTAGCAGTACTTGACCACAACGAAAACGTGCTGAGAGAGCAGGCAAAGACACTTGAAGGTACAGACATAACTGTGGAGATTTGTCCTCTTTATATTAAGTCAACCTCTCTTTATCTGCATCACAACAATTGTATGCAGCTACTCCTCTTCTAAACATTTCAAGTGTACCATATATTCTATATAGAATGATGGCTCTCATCTATATATTTTTTGTAATATATCTATTATAGTTTATTGCTTATACATGTATCCATGAATTGTTAATTGCCAGGAGACAAAAGACTCATTTCTTATATTTTGTATTACTATCACACACCCACCCCAAAACACACTACACACACGTGTAAAGCATTAGAGATACATGTAGTTGAGAAACTTAACAATGCTATAGTATAACTTTTTTTTTAAATACAACAGTTACTGTTTTATGATCCATATAACTTTCCTCATTTGTCATACTACAGATGAGGCTAGAAGCTCTGCTGCCTTCTCTAAGAGAACGAAGCGCTGGGTCTACAGAAGGCTATTCGAGGGGAAAACGTATGAATTCAGGGAGTACCTGATGGCAGATGTGGTGCGAAGGCAGGCCGGCGAGTGGCCAGTACAAGTGTGGCAAGGCGGTGCTGCCAGATCCGGGCCCTGACATCTCTGGAAACATTGCTCCAGAGGAGCGTGGTGACAAGCAAGCAATCATTGATGGTTACATGACTCATTTCGGACTCCGCTAGCTTTACATACTCAGAGCATAATATCAATAGTACTGTTTTCACTGTAGATGGAGGCAAGTTCCATAACACTGTAACACTGTACTGTTTATTCCTCTTATGGATGTCCACCACTGGGGTCCATCCGAGTGTATATGCATAATGGTTTCTCTGGGTGTATAGAGCCCAGGATAACCCTACCTGCCTGTTTGGAGTTTCTTCAGTTTGTCTATGTAAGCCTTGCTGCCTTGGTCCCAGACAGTACTGCAGTACTGTAAGTGTGGAAGGAAAAGGGATGTACAGTATATATTGTCAGTAAGGCTTGTCTGTTGATGAAAGGCTTCAGGCACTTCATGATACCGATAGCTTGCGAGAGTTTCTTTGTGATATGAATGATATGATCATTCCACCATAGAGCACTGTCAAGGACTACACCTAAGTAGTTAAATGTGTTAACCTAGTCAAGGTTTGATTCTGGTGATGCGAGATGCAATTTAATATTTGTAGCTTATATTATAAAAATTTATAGGAAGGAGAGATTTAATTTACATGGTTGAATAGCAGTAGTGTATGAATATTGGAATATGATGAATATGATGATGTTAGAATGTGATGATATTAGAATAAGATTTTGTATGCTATTATTAATCATTGTTAAAGCATGCACAGAAAGTGGCACACAACTCTGAGATCCCTTTAATATATAACATTGGTACTTTGCATACATCTTTCCTACTGAACTTTTAACACTGTTAATGTTACATGTATTAGAATTAGTTACTGTTTACTTATCTATTCTGGTACATTCTGTATTACAGAATTTAAAATGCACGATGAACGACTCCCTTCATCTTAGCAAATGTCACACAACAAGAACAAGAATAAATAGGTGGCCGACATAAAACTTGAATGTTTGTGTTATATATCATATTAAACTCTTAGAGTCAATTTTACAATACCAAGCGGGTGTTTCTTGCCTTTTCTTCCAACATTTTGGAAATCTTTATAACATTCTAATTGTAATAAGTAACTTTTTAGAACTGTTATAACATCACTGATCACATGTTCCAACAATAACATGTACAAAAACACATAGATGTTTCTAGATGTTTCTAAATTGTTCTAAATAAAGAGATATTTGTACCATTACCTTCCCAATATTTCTAACATATCCAGATAGGTTCAAACATTTTCAAACTTTCACTTTTAATTGTTTGAACAATTTAGAACTTGAGTGACTGAAATATTCGTCTATCTAGAATAGTTTAAACTTAATACAAATATTATATCAAAACCCTCTCGCTGACTGGGAATTGACTTTAACGCCGAGCTTCATAGATGAAATCATACACCTCATCGGCCTCTAGGAAGCCCCTATAATGTTCGCGTTTCTTCTCTGGATAGGCGTCTCGGATGGCCCAGACCACACACGACGGGATGACTCGTCTGATGTGCGTGCCGAGTCTCTCGTGCAGCCAGTAGGTGCACTGGCGATACGCTTGCATCCGGTAGGTGCGATGAAGGATGGGATCCCCCAGAGCTTCCCTCAGGTTTTCCACGCGCGCCAGAAGTGCCGAACGAAGCACGGTCTTGTTGATATTGTTGGCGTGGAAGTCCTCGTGCTCAACTAAACACAAAATGCCGTCACCAACGCCTTTCTTCTCCGCCTCTGTCAGATCATGACAGCACACACATTCCCGGACGGACGGCATCGGCTGGCAGTTCGTGCACCGGCACCAGGTGAACTGCTCCAGCCGCCAGTTCTCTGTTTCTACATCCACCCCGTCCCACTCTGAAACAGTCATGCTCTCCAACAGCTCCGGCTCAGACGGGCGGGGATACCGGGGTTCGAGGTCGTGGGCGGACTACACTGAAGCTCCCGTCCCCAGTCCCAGATCTTTCACGATCGCTGCGCCCGAGGTGAAAATTGTAAGCTATGGGGCCGAGGCTCATCCCAGCGATTTCCTCTTCGAGACCTGGCTCCATACTGCACCACACTGCTCCCTGGACGCTGGAATAAACTGACGTGCCTACGGAATCGCCACAGCTTCGCTGCGCGCCGGCCGGTTTGTTGTGAAACGCCGGCCGGTTTGTTGTGAAACGCGATCCTTCAAAATGGCGAGTGGAACAGCAGACGACGCACGAATCTGCTCCCACTGACGTCATGAAGTACCCGGATGTAGGCAAAATGGCCGCGGCGGGGAGTCCCCGGGATTCTCGGCTAGCCGGAAATATGATCTGCCGGCACCGCTCGTAGGTACGAAGGCCTATACCAACAACTCGTAAATCGACTTTTGGGGGTACTTTGCGTAAAATAATAAAAGGTTTCACGCTGCCTTGTGTTTTGCTTTAACACACAGGTAAGGTCACAGACCCTTCTTAACTCTTCTTAATGCACAGGTAAGGGTACACACCTGTACAGACTCTTCTTAACTCACCTTAACAATGACAATGACAATGACAATGACAATAATAGTGCACAGGTAAGGTCACACACCTGTACATATTCTTTGTAACTCACCTTAATGTACAGGTAAGGGTATACCTTAAACACACCATTTACACACCTATACACAGAATGCTTTTTAGCTCACCTGAAAAGGCAGGTGCATTTTGTTAGGGTACACACCGTTCTAAGGCTTGTTTCCATATACCATGACCCGAGTGGTTGCTTTGCTTGAAATCTGTGGATAGATGCTGAATCAGCACCAAGGACAGGGGCAATCACTACATGCAGTTTGACATTTGCTATCAATCTTTCTTTTGATTTAAATGTTCAAGGCCCACATTGTAATAATCCCTTTCTTTGTTTATGCCTACATAGACAGACGGTGTGAGCCCCACAAGGGAGCGCCCCCTACAGATGAAGGAGGAAACTGCAGCAGCAAATGCGTCGCCTGCACCCGGAGTGTTATCAGAGGAGGACAAGGCCAAAGCTGAACAGCTGAAAAATGAAGGTATAGAAAAACGACTCACTCTTATTTTTTGCTGTAGGATCGGAGACGTTTTTCCTTCTGCTTACTTTGGTTTCCAATCATAGTCCTTGAAAAAAAAAACACATTAGGGTTGTTAGTTAGGTATTAACTTAGTTAAAAAGAAATAATTTTATGTTATGTCTCTCAAAGAATTTTATACTCCTCGCAAAGAAGGCCAGGGTCAGCAAGTTTTTGCTGGTGTCAGTCAGGTAGCCAGAAACAACATTTTTGTTTTTGCTAAGCCTTATTGTATTAAATAGATTTTAACTACATTTTTGTAGTTTATAGTTTTGATAGCTTGTAATTTTCATTGTAGGTAATGCCCATATGAAGGCAGAGAGGTACCAGCCTGCTGTAGACAGCTACACCAGCGCGATCACAGTCAACGGCAACAACGCTGTCTACTACTGTAACCGGTAGGTTCAAATTTCTTTCTTTCTGTGTGAGAATGTCATCTAATCTGAACATATTCAAATGATCAGCTACAGTACTAGTGGTACAGGTCTTCCTTGGCAGGATTGAGTGTATTCTGTGTACATGATTTTGTAACAGCCTATTGTAACACTTTTTACAATCTGAAAGAAAATGTATACTTCCTGCTTATACATAGGTATGTGAGTGGAAGCTTAGTTTATGCCAATATTCGATTCGGTTTAAACAGAGTTTAGTTCTTGTAATAGGTTATCATCCATTCATGTTGTTCCTGCCAGAGCTGCAGCTTATAGCAAACTCCTGGAGCATCAGAAGTCCCTAGAAGACTGTCAGAGAGCCGTCGAGATCGACCCCACATACAGCAAGGCTTACGGAAGACTGGGGTAGGTAACGCTGCTTGTCTTGTGAAAGTAAAGAGTGAAAGTGATAATGAATCAGTTTAGCTGATCAGAAGTGAATTCAGTTAAGATCTCCACTGGTTGTGACAGAGAAGACTATTATAATAGAATACACGTGTATTTGTACAATTTCTTAATTACAGGTTCATTGTACCAGGGAAATTCCCTTGGCTTCTTTCAAGTTTTTTAGGTTGGGGTAGGTACAAATGTAACTCTGCTTGTCTCGTGAAAGTGAAAATGATTTTGAACCAGTTTAGCTCAAGTGAACTCAATTGACAGTTGAGCTACTCTTCTGCTGGTCATGACAGAGAGGACAGACGCTATGCACAGTATTTACAGGTTCATTGTACCGGGGAAACTCCCCTAGCTCTTTTCTTACCAGGAGTTTTTTTACAGAGGACTGCGTGTCTAGCTGTGGCAAACCTAAATGGCAAATGGCGCAGGCATGAGCATTTTATGTTGTACGGTGGTCTGGGGGCATTCATCCCCTGGAAATTTTTGATACAAATTACAGCATAGATGCTTACATTCTTTTATGTCAAGTGCACATTCCTTTACCTAGTTTTACAACATTGTGATAATACACTACTTGACAAGTTCTCTTCTTTGCTAGTTTGAGCTAATGAAGATTTGTTAAGAAGGTAGTCCACTCTGCATGCTTGATTGTATCAGTATGCTGTACATCTATATACCTGACACCTGGGTTAGAAACCAAACAGGAAAGTATGTGGTTCACTTTAATTCTACATAAGGACAACAGTTAGCCAGTTACTCTAACTTCTTCTGCAAATTAAGGGTTAATAAATTCTGTGTTTATGGTGACTGGAGGTCTAGTCAGTTCCAATAACCACATTATCAAATAGTCTTGATTCATTTTGTTATTAAAAGCTAGCTAAAATTTAGTAAATATAGAGTCTACCACCCTCCCATACTGTTTGAAGGTATGAACAAGTGGTCATGTCTTCAGTATGTTCCAACTGGTTTATAGTCAAATTGTAACAAACATTTAAGTTGCCTGCTGAAAGTTCAATTTTCTGTGTAGAAGCAACATTGAAGTCCTGTATGTTCAAATACTAGTAATTGTTCTGCCCTCTATCAACCCCAAATATTGGACTAGTCCAGAGCAAACATGTTGTAATCTGGACTTTGACATGGGGCGGGGCTGCCACATAAGCAGGAAGCAGTGTGAATCATGGCGGCTGCACCGTTGAGCTTGGGGACACAGTTCCATGAAGAACTGACCTGTAGCATCTGCCTGGAGCTGTTCACCAGGCCCAAGGTGCTGCCCTGTCAGCACACCTTCTGTCAGGACTGTCTACAGGACCATGCAGGGAGGGGAGGGGCCTTCCAGTGCCCAAACTGTCGTCAGCAGGTCAGGCTACCACGCAAGGGGGTCAAAGGTTTGCCTGATAGCCATATTGTAGCAAGTCTGTGTGAGAGGCTGCAAAAACAGGCTACACTGTCAGGAGAAACAAGGGAACAACCCCAGTCTGGAAACAGGTGCAGCTTTCACCCCTCTGAAGAAGTCAAACTCTTATGTAATCAGTGTAACGTGCCAGTTTGTAATGAGTGTTTGGATAAAATGCACAGTGATCATGCCATGATAACTCTGAAAAGGGCCGTAGAAGAAAAAAGGGCTCCAGTGCAGGCACTTATCACTGAGGGGAGGGATATCTTGGAGACTCACGTAAGTTTTCTTAGAAGTCTGGAGGAGAAAGAAAAATCACTTGATGAACAGAAAAAACAGACAGACAAAAGTATCATTCAGACTTACAATCAAATGGTGCAGAAACTCAACAAAGACAAGAAGTGCCATTTATCCAAAGTAAGTAGGAAACACAAGAAAAATATAAAAAGATTGTCAAATGAAAGGGACAGGGTGTTAGCAGAAGTCAATGAACTGTCTGCTGCCTGTGATGAAGCAGAACAAGAAATGGAGAAGGGAGGGGTTGAGTTTCTCAGTCAGGAAACCATTGTGATAGAGGTGGTAGGAAAGTACAGAGGAAAAGCAGCACCGACTCCTGTACAAACCCAGCCTGCTGTCTTTCAACCCACAGACACCCCAGTGCCAGTATTGGGACATGTGATAGTCCTTGAGTCAGTCTCATCTGCTCCAATCGAAGCAGCACCTGCATCTGGAAATACAGCAAGTTATGTCAGTCACTTTCAGGATGAAACAATAACATTTGGTGGAGGGGGATCAGGAACAGGACAGTTCAGTGATCCAAGTGGTGTTGCAGTGTCCGATGAAGGAGAGATCTTTGTAGCAGACAGGGGTAACTGCAGGATCCAAGTCTTCACCCTGCAGGGAACATTTGTGAGACAGTTCCCAACAGTCGTTTTACGTGAAGGGAAGATGTGGCCGATATTGCCAGATGATGTGGCCATGGACAGAGAGGGAAAGCTATGGGTGGCAGCGAGCCACAGTGATGAGTTTCATCGCCTTCTTGACTTCAGGGAATTTGGTCATTACATTATGGTCAAATATAACCAACAAGGCATGGAGCTTATGAAGTTTATTTACAGAGGAGACTTCTTTTGGGCTAGAGGAATTGCTGTGGACACCAGGAGGAATCACATCCTCTTTGCACAATCCACATATGACTGGCCTGTCTCCTATGGTGAAGTTTTGGTGTTCAGGCCAGATGGGACACTTGTGGGAACTATTGGTCGGCAGTTCCGGGACATGAAGGACACTCAGTCCATAACTGTGGACGGGGAAGGGAACATTCTTGTGTCAGACTCGGGAAATCATTGTGTCTATGTGTACAATGAGGACGGACAGTTTCTGTTCCAGTTTGGAGGTGAGGGAAGTGGTGAAGGTCAGCTGCTCTATCCCCGTGGTATCTGTACAGACAGCGCAGGTAACATCATTGTGGCAGACTGGGGAAACAGCCGTGTGGTGATGTTTGACAAGACAGGAAAATTCCTCAAACACATCACTACAGACATGAGGCCACAGGCTGTTGCCATGGCAACACAGGGGCAGTTGGTTGTGACTGACTCAAAAGAGAAAACTGTCCACATTATCCACTCCTACTGATGAGCAGCAACATGCGTGAACTAATTTTTGTCATTTGAGACAAACATTTTCTGCAATTATGTTGTACCATCAAAATTGATTAAAGATCAGCACCCAATTTACTTTCCCGGCAGAATTTGGGTTCCACACACACAGTTATGTGGATGGTTAGTGATGTTAACAGGAATGTACTTCTGTACTAAAATTATGCGGAAAGGATGTTTTGTAGATGAAGGTTAGACGTCAGGATATGCCAAATAGCAATTGCTGAAGCAACTGGATATGATTTTGGAAACAGTCAGACATTTTAGGCTGTCACTGACGAAAGGTAGTGAATGTTGTCTGAAAAGTTTCCAAAATTATATCCAGTTGCCTGCAGTGAGTAACTGCCATTTGGCGTATAGAAAGGATGTGTCAGATTACAGTTTTCACCCTGTATGCCATTCTGTGATGTTGGCATGAAATTACTGTTACTAGGTAACTGGATTATTTTAGCAAGAGGTGCTGAAAAATGTACATAACAGATAATTATAAACTGATCCCAAAGCCGTATTCAAGGCAAATGACGCACCACTTTTGACATTTGAAGTCATGGACATGTGACTTTAACAGGAGGTCAACTGTGCTTTATGCAGTCCATGTACATTATATAGTATATATAACACTTGCGCCAACAGGGCGCCACGCGCGGGGTGTAGACTCAATGACGACAGTAGGTGCATAATAAGTCGAGGAACATAGTCTATTGGCAACTTCTTACGGAACCCATGATGGTAAACAACCAGCACCACACAGTGCATGACGTAACCACCAGCGGACCCTACCACTTGTTACATGGGTGGTGGTGCAGACCCACCATAACAATCACTATACAATAGTGGCAATTTGTATGGAAGATGTAGCAGTTCAATTTTTATATCTATCATCCGTATCTATCTGCAAAAGTCAATGGTCATCAGAAAGCTGATGCATTAAAAGTAAAAATGGTAAATGTAAAGGTAGTCCCATAGGCTTTTTTTAAGACTGTAGGAACAGTGGGTTGTTCATTGGAAGGCAGAGCCCATCCCTCTCCTTCCACTGCCTTTTAGTAAGGTACCCATTTTTACACCTGAGTGGAGTGAGTACACTTAGTTTAAACTTTATTCCCAAGGACACAATGTTAGTCGCATGACAGGATTCAAACCCAGTACTTCTGGGTTCTGAATCAAACACCCTGCAGTTACTCCACCCAACCCCACCCCAAATAAGATAATATCCTTTCTTCAAGGTATTTAAATGGCCCTTTAAGTTAGATTTAGTGTGTGTTTTTTTTAGAAAATGATGTAATAGTTAAAAACTCAAACTAGGAAAAAGACAGAGAACAGAGAAATATGGCTGTGCAAATAAAAAATACATCTAAAACTACCTGTCTGCATAAATAGAAAATAGATAATACATGTACATGACATTGTATGATTAAAAAAAGGTTTAAAAACTACATTTTGTATCCTCATTATAATACTGTAAATGCATTTACGTTCACGGGGACCTAATTTCGTGGTAGCAGGAAAAGGGACTTTTCGCGGTGGTTTTAATTTCGCGGTAGCACCATGCTATGTAGTATCATAATGCCCTGGAAAAATGTTCGTGGTGGTTTTAAATTCGCGGTGAGATGGCCACCGCGAAAACCGCGAATATTAATCCACCGCGAACATTTCTGTATTTACAGTATTATGATATCAAGGTTGAGACTACTCTTGAAGATATACAACTTTGTAGCTGCAGTTCAAGGTCACAGGTCATTTGGTTGTTTAACAGCATAAAACTTAAAAGAGAAAAGTAGGATGTTGACATGGGAAAGGTCACTGTAAGATTATTAGTACATATTATTTGATATTTTAAGACTTCATGGTGGGGTTTTCACATCATTTTTTTCATCAAAACTGCAAAACATACCAGTTTTAGTGAAAAGTCAGCTGTTCACTGCCCTGCTGTCGAGTGTAAACTGATTCTGATAAAAACAAAACAATTCTTCTTCTAACATCACAAAACGCACACATGATGGAAAAGGTGGGATTACTCGTCTTCCACTGTCTTTGGAAAAGAAGTCAGACCCAATAACCCAGAATTCTAGAATTAGCTAATTAGACTAGAGTAGACACTTGCTACATGTATATTATACACTGTTTGCACCATTTCATGTTGCCTGCAATTAACCCACAGGCAAGAATTTGCAAAGTCTAAAGTATCAAAAGTTTCTATAAAAAGTGTAAACAAACCCGCAGGCACCGTGCCAACTTTGTCAGGTAAAGACATGACCTACCATGTGCAAACATGCATGTTTACTTTAAGCAAAGAGTGGGAGACACACCTGGCATTCATAGGACATGAAGCAGAAATGTGGGGTTACGGGGCTGACGTCACTGGCATGGAAAGTAGGAGAAAATGGCGGCTCTAGCGTCAAGTTTGGGCACACAACTTCACGAAGAATTGACCTGCGGCATCTGCCTGGAGCTGTTCACCAGGCCCAAGGTGCTGCCCTGTCAGCACACCTTCTGTGAGGACTGTCTACAGGACCATGCAGGGAGGGGAAGGGCCTTCCAGTGCCCAAGATGTCGTCAGCAGGTCAGGCTGCCACCCCAGGGGGTAGCAGGTTTGCCAAACAACCAACTGGTTACAAGTCTGTGTGAGAGGCTGCAAAACCAGGTACAACCCCAGCCTGTACAACCCCAGCCTGTACAACCCCTGCCTGTACAACCCCAGCCTGTACAACCCCAGCCTGTACAACCCCAGCCTGCTGTCTTCTCAAAGGTAACATTGGTAACTGCTGCAGGGATTTTCTTGCTTGCAGTCTTATTATATAGCCCATTGTGTAGCCCATTGCATTTTCTATATGCCATTTGTAAGACTGCAAGCAATGAAAGCCCTGAGGCAGTCACCAAGGCTACCACAGAGCCAGTATCAGAACATGTGACGGCCCCACCTGTCCCAAAAACAGAACCAGTACAAAATACAATAACTTTTGGAGAACATGGATCCAATGATGGACAGTTTATGGATCCATTTGGTGTCACAGTGTCAGATGAAGGAGAAGTCTTTATAGCTGACAGTGGGAACCAGAGAGTCCAAGTCTTCACCCTGCAGGGAACTTTCGTGAGACAGTTCCCAACAGTGTCAGGTGGACAGAAGATGATCCCACGCGATATAGCCAGAGATGAGGAGGGGAACCTGTGGGTGGTGGGGTTCACAATGTCTGCTGAGCTTGTGGTACAGTACAACAAACAGGGTAGGGAGCTGAGGAAGTTTGACCTACAGAGGATAGAGTTGTACAGAGGTTTTACCGTGGACACCAGGAGGAACCGCATCCTCATCACACAAACCACAGGTGTATGGGACGATACTAGACATGGTGAAGTTTTGGTGTTCACGCCAGATGGGATACTTGAGAGAAAGGTGGGTCATCAGCAGGGGATGAAGTGTCCATGTTACATCACTGTGGACGGGGAAGGGAACATTGTCGTGTCAGACTGGTGGAATCAGTGTGTCTATGTGTACAACAAAGACGGACAGTTCCTGTTCCAGTTCGGAGGTTGGGGAAGTGGTGAAGGTCAGCTGAAGTTTCCCTGTGGCATCTGTACAGACAGGGCTGGTAACATCATTGTGGCAGACAGTGGAAACAGCCGTGTGGAGATGTTTGACAAGACTGGCAGATTTCTCAAACACATCACTACTGACATGGTGGAGCCATGGGCTGTTGCCATGGCACCACATGGACAGCTGGTAGTTACCGATACAGAGATGGACGTCATCCAAATTCTTCCATCCTGTATAATCTACAGCAGTCATGATCAGTGCTGAGTAGTTGCCATATGATGCCTGTCTCAGTTTTAATCGTTTTCACTCTCTACTTTGATGCAAAAATCAAGGTTTTAATGGCCTAAGAATTGGACAGCTTTGAAGTGTCAGAAGACGAAATGGTATATAGCAAAATGTATGTCAGGTACTAAGATCAATTAAAAGAAAGAAACACTGTTTGCATATTCCATGTTTGCTGCCTCTAGTTAATAAACAGTCACATATTATAAACATTTATGTTACTATGTAGCGCTGTAATTCAATTTTCTATTGATAGGAAATATTGGAAGCCTTGTCTTAATATTTTATGTTGAAGGCCACTGATCACCCCTAAATATTGGACTAGTCCAGAGTAAACATGACAGAACCTGGACTTTGACTCTGGGCGAGGCTGCCACATAAGCATGAAATAACAATCATGGCGGCCGCACCATTAAGTTTGGGCACACAATTTCATGAAGAACTGACCTGCAGCATCTGCCTGGAGCTGTTCACCAGGCCCAAGGTGCTGCCCTGTCAGCACACCTTCTGTCAGGACTGTCTACAGGACCATGCTGGGAGGGGAGGAGCCTTCCAGTGCCCAAACTGTCGTCAGCAAGTGAGGATGCCACACAAGGGGGTCGCAGGTTTGCCAGACAACCACCTGGTTACATGTCTGAAAGATCTACAACCCCCACCTGATAAACAACCCCAGCCTGCTGCCTTCCATCCCACAAACAGGGTAACTGCTGCAGGGATTCTCTTTCTTGCAGTCATATTGTACAGCCTATTGTACAGGCAGATGTCCCAGCATCACTCTAAAAGTAAAACAATAACCTTTGGTGGAAAGGGATCTGAAAATGAACAGTTTGACTATCCATGTGGTGTTGCAGTGTCAGATGAAGGTGAGATCATTGTAGCAGACAGGAGGAACCAGAGGATCCAAGTCTTCACCCTGCAGGGAACATTTGTGAGACAGTTCCCAACAGTCGTCCCACACGATGTAGCCAGAGATGGGGAGGGGAACCTATGGGTGGTGGGGAACACAGAGTCTGTTGAGTGTGCCGTGCAGTACAACAAACAGGGCAGGGTGCTGAGGAAGTTTGACCTACAGAAGACAGGATGGAACAGAGGAGTTGCCGTGGACACCAGGAGGAACCACATCCTCATCACACAAACTACAGGAAATGGTGAAGTTTCTGTGTTCAGGCCAGATGGGACACTTGTGAAAACTGTGGGTCCCCAGCAGGGGATAAAGTTTCTAGGGTATATGTACATCACTGTGGACAGGGAAGGGAACATTCTGGTGTCAGACTGGTTGAATGATTGTGTCTATGTGTACAATGAGGACGGACAGTTTCTGTTCCAGTTTGGAGGCGAGGGAAGTGGTGAAGGTCGGCTGCAGTTTCCCCATGGCATCTGTACAGACAGGGCAGGTAACATCATCGTGGCAGACAGGGGAAACAGCCGTGTGTCAATGTTTGACAAGACAGGAAAATTCCTCAAACACATCGCTACAGGCATGGTGAGACCACTGGCTGTTGCCATGGCAACACATGGACAGCTGGTGGTGACCGATACAGAGATCGACATCATCCACATTATTCCATCCTGTATAATCTACAGCAATCACGATCAGTGCTGAGTAGTTTGATATTGGAACTTCGATATTTCATTTTCAAGAATAACCAGTTTATACCCCTATGTGTTTGCAGGGTGCGTACTTTGAAAGTCTAATATTACGTACCAAGAAAATGATTTTTTTTAGATATATGTTCTCTATTAAAAGAGGTTGGTTCTACAACATGATGTGTTTTTGCAATAAATGTTATGTATGACGAGGTTGTCAACTGACAGAGATTAGCTGCATCATCTCTTTATCCATGGTTTAAGAATTACTTGTTCTCAGATCCATGCTCCATTTTTTTCTGATAGGAAAAAAATCATTGTGTACCATTCAGGGTGTGTATCAACCTCCAAATATTCATATTTTGACACCAAGATTTGAGGAAAGTCTTTGTTTTAGTTTTTCCATGCATCAATGCATTACAGTACTTCAAATGCAGAGACTTTCGCACGTGTTTTGCAGCAGCCGTTTCACCGCAAACTCAAAACCACCGCGAACATTTTCCCTCAGACTGTCTTCTACTCATGCCGCCTACGGCACCCCATTCTCGCTACATTTACGTAGTGTACATTGTCACGACATGATGATAATGTAATGTTTAAGGTACTTGCCACTAGGGCTGTGTACTGAAACAAATTTCAGGTACAGGTACAGGTACACGGGTTTAGGTACAGGTCCGGACCTTCACCTGTACCTAAAAAAGTTTAACCAAGTATATGTACGTTAAACATGTAGCTAACTGTCTTGTCTTATAAGTGGCACCTCTTATGAATATGAGGATGAATTGAACTGAACTATCTTTGCTAGTGATAAATTGTCGTCTTTGTATGGGGAATTACATATTTGAATCTCAAAACAATTTCTTTGCAAGTTTTCTTAAGTTTCAATTGCAAGATTATTACCATTGTCATTGTTGATTCAGGATTTACTTGTCCGGCAGTCTTAAAAAGTAGTGTTTAATAGTGATTTAGTTTGTTTAGGAACAGGTACAGGTACTCAGATGCTTAGGCCCGGACCTGTACCTAAACAATTTTTTAGGTATGGTACAGGTACGGATATTTAGGTACACAGCCCTACTTGCCACTGTTAAGACACACAAATAGTACAGTCAACCTGGTGTTACGCCCTGAGGCTGTTACCTGGGTAACAGAGAAATGTATGACCGTGCATTCACTAACAGTAACAAGTACATCTAAAACTATCAATCTGCAGAAATAAAAAAATGAAATAGAATTGGAAATAAGAATATCTGGATGTATACTACCCATAAGATCTGTATAAATATTTTGATCACTGGGTCAGAAGGTTAGCCTACTCCTGAGAGATGTACGACCTTGTAGCAGCAGCTTAAGGTCACAGGTTTTAGGGCTGTTAATAATTGTGGAATCATGGAAATGTAAGATGTTGTAGTTAACATTTTAAGATGTCAAAGTGGGGTTTTCACATCATGATAAGTCACAAAATATAGCAGTCAGGGTGACAAATTAGATAATAAAATAATAATAAAAAAGCTGCCCTGTCCATGGGTACACAAACCCTGCAGGCACATGTTGGAGCTGTGCCAACCTTGCCAGGTAAGACTTACCTGTGCAAACATGCATGACGTGTAAACAAAGAGCAGTATGAATGCCATTCATATAGGTCACGGGGCAAGAGGAAGTATGGGGTTACAGGGCTGATCGTGACATCACCAGTTGGGGAAGGCAGCAAAATGGCGGCTGCACCGTCTAGTTTGGGGGAACAAATCCACGAAGAACTGACCTGCAGCATCTGCTTGGCGCTGTTCACCAGGCCCAAGGTGCTGCCCTGTCAGCACACCTTCTGTCAGTCACCATGTCTGGAGAACCATGCAGGGAGGGGAGGGGCCTTCCAGTGCCCATACTGTCGTCAGCAAGTTCGGCTGCCACGTCAAGGGGTTGCAGGTTTGCCAGACAATCTCATGGCGGCAAATATGTGTGAGAGGCTGCGAAACCAAGCCGCACTGACACGGGAAAGAAGAAGACAACCCCAGTCTGGAAACCGTACTACTACCAGGTGCAGCTTTCACCCCTCTAGGGTACTCAAACTCTACTGTAATCAGTGTTACGTGCCAATTTGTACTGAGTGTTTGGATCAAGTGCACAGTGATCATAGCACAGTAAGCCTGAAAAAGGCCTCAAGGGAACTCGAAACAGCAGCACCAAATCGTCTTCAATTCCACCCTAACCCTAACCCTAACCCTAACCCTAACCCTAACCCTATCTTTCAGCCCACATACACCCTAGCTGTTGTTACTGCTGCAGGGATTCTCTTACTTGCGGTCTTTTTGTATAACCCATTGCATGGGCTTCATGATAATAATGCCAGCAAGAAAACCCCTGAAACAATAGCCACGGCTGCCCTGGAGCCAGAATTGGAAGACTTCATGGTCCATTCTTTGCCCCAAACAGTAACATTTGGTAGAAGGGGATCAGGAACAGGACAATTTAATCATCCAAGTGGTGTTGCAGTGTCAGATGAAGGGGAGATCTTTGTAGCAGACAGTGGAAACCAGAGAATCCAAGTCTTCACCCTGCAGGGAACATTTGTGAGACAGTTCCTAACAGTTGTGCCAGGTGAACTGAAGATGTTTTATCCACAAGATGTGGCCATGGACGGGGAGGGGAACCTGTGGGTGGTAGGAAACACAAAGGCTTCTAAGTTTGCTGTGCAGTACAGCAAACAGGGCAGGGTGCTGAGGAAGTTTGATCTACAAAAGACAGAGGGGCCATGGTATGGAGGAGTTGCCGTGGACACCAGGAGGAACCACATCCTCATCACACAGACCAAAGGAGGCAAGGATGATAAACATGTTGAAGTGCAGGTGTTCAGGCCAGATGGGACACTTGTGAAAACTGTGGGTAGAGGCTGGATGGGTTGGTTTTTGTCTCTATTCTGGGAGCAAAAAAGCATGATGAAGGAACCACAGTACATTGCTGTGGATGGGGAAGGGAACATTCTTGTGTCAGACTATGACAATGACTGTGTCTTTGTGTATGATGAGAATGGAAAATTTCTGTTTGAATTTGGAGGTGAGAGAACTCTTTACGCGTATATATACGGTCAGCTGAAGGATCCCCGTGGCATCTGTACAGACAGGGCAGGTAACATTATCGTGGCAGACTGGGGAAACAGTCGTGTGGAGATGTTTGACAAGACAGGCAGATTTATCAAACACATTGCCACCGACTCTGAATTAACAACAAGACCATGTGGTGTTGCCATAGGACCACAGGGGCAGCTGGTGGTGACAGATTTGTGGGAAAATGTCATTCACACTCTCGACTCATACTGAACAGCAACATATATAGGACCCCAGGGGCAGTTCACTTGTACGGTTCACTTCAGAACCTCATCTTCATAAGTTAATTACCGCTGAGCTTGCTAAATGCAGATTATTAGCAGCTGTGCATTATTAGTATGATCGCAAACAAAGTGTAGGAAATTGGGGAAGACGTGAGCATATACAAAACAGTGTTGTTAGATACAGATATCTACAATGTACAAAGGATGGGACAACTCTGTCAAATTTACTTCCTCTGCAGGATTTGATCTGCATACACATAATTATAAGATGTTCCTTATAGTTATGTCAACAGGAATGTAAAAAAGCATGAAGCTAGAAGGGTGAGGTTACACTGGTCACCTCTGTGAAAATGAAAGCGTCCTAGACAGAGCTAGAGAAAAGCTATTTGTGGCCGCTGTCTAATGCATTCAAAATATTGGGACGCCTTGGATGGCTTGGGATGGCTTTTGATTGTCTGACAAAACGTCTGAGATGGCCTGGATGGCATGAAGATGCTTGGAAACGTCTAAATTGTCATCATCCGGACGGACGTCCCTGTCAGTCAAGACCGCATCTGAAAGGGGCACTTAAATGCATGAAAAGGGTTCCAAGAACTTCCATCCGGTGAGGAGCAGATGCCTCTCGGGACTCCAGAGGTCAGCAAACCTGACTAACAGGGCTCGATATACTGGGTGTATTTGCACCTTTGTGAACCCAAAACTGGAGCTGTGTACCCTGAGTGATATTTGACTGTGGGTGCACCAGTGCACCTAGATATGTTTGTAGGCTATAGGGGAAAATTTACATCATGCTTGTCGTACACCAGTTTACAGAATGTATCAACTTCTACTGAACAGCAATGTGTAAACTAGTTTTTTAATTGTCATTTGGGACAACCATATTCTGCAAAATTATGTTGTACCATGAAAATGAATTAAAGATACTTGGTCAATCCAATTACTTTGTCTGCAGAAGTTATATTTCCACATAAGAAAAATATAAGGTGTTTGCTTACTTCAAACTATTTAAATCGATAAAAAGTACAGAGAAATTTGACTATCGATAATGTAGGTTTACTAACAGCAAAAAAATACATCTGAAACTATACGCATTGATAGAAAATGAAATAGGATTAAGAATGAGAATATCTGGATGTATTTTACCTCCTGATCTGTATAACTATAATTTTGATCACTGGGTTCGGAAGGTTGGCCTACTACTGAGGGATGTACGACCTTTAAGCCACAGTCAAGGTCACAGGTCATCAGGCTTTGTATTATTAGTAGAATCAGGAATGTAGGATGTTGACAAGAGAAAGGTCACTTTTAGATAGGTCTGTAGTTGACATTGTAAGACTTCATTGTGGGCTTTTTACATCATTTTTTCACCAAAACTACAAAACATACTGGCTTTGGTGAAGAGTCAGCTGTTAGCTGCCCTACTGTCTAGTGTAAACTGATTCTGACAGTGACAAAAAGAAAACAATTCTCCCTCTAACATCACAAAACCCAATCAATCGTTCGCATGCATCATTTGTTGATGCGTGGCGGCTACAGACAGTTCTTGCCACGTTGTTCTACATTGGGCCTCTAGGACGCTTCCATGATGGATCAGGATCAGATGTTGTCAGTTTGATCACCTCTTGCTGGGGGTTGCTCTGGCCGCATGTCCTAAGAAAGTTAGCTGTTGTTTGGCAATTCTGGCACTGATTGGCACCTGTTTTGTTGTAAGACGGATAGATTCGTTGGAGATGAAGTCATGCCAACGTATGCCTTCTATCCTTCTGAGGCGTCCAGTTTTTGTGCTAGAGACAAAACCCAAACATAATAGAAAAGGTGGGATCTTTCCTCTCCTCTTACACTGTCTTCGGAAAGAAAGCTGAACCCAATAACCCAGAATTCTAGAATTAGCTTTAGACAAGAGTAGTCACTTGCAATATTGTACACTGTATTGCACCTGTTCATGTTACCTGCAATTAGCCCACGGGCAAGAATTTGCAATAGTATACTGTAAATGTATTTCAGTTTGCAGCCCGGCTTTAATTTCGCGGCAGCGGGAAAATGGAGTGTTCGTGGTGGTTTTGAATTCGCGGTAGTGCCGTCCTGCCAACTTATTTACAGTACTGTACTGTAATTGCAAACTGTATTATGAATATGTTTTAAGTGGTTTTAAGTTTAAGGTTCAGCGGCCACTGTGAAAACCGTGAATATATAAAACCACTGCGAAAGTTGCTGCATTTCCAGTATCTAAAGTTTCTATAAAAATTGTAAACAAACTCAGGCACATGTTGGAGCAGATCTAGAGCCAGCTTGGCCAGGTAAAGACATGCACCTGCCAAGTGTAATTATGTGTAAACAAGAAACACACCTGCCATGTGTAATCATGTGTAAACAAGAGACACTCCTGCCATGTGTAATCATGTGTAAACAAGAGACACTCCTGCCATTCATGAGTGAATATTAATCAAAACTGTGGCTTTATGTAGGGCTGACCTTTTTGTGTGAACCGTTTATTTATTCATGAGAAGCCCAATAAAGCCTTGGAGGGGCAGCAAAATGGCTGCTGCATCGTCAAGACTTGGGGAGTTATTCCACGAAGAACTGACCTGCAGCATCTGCCTGGAGCTGTTCACCAGGCCCAAGGTGCTGCCCTGTCAGCACACCCTCTGTGAGGACTGTCTACAGGACCTTATGATAGCTAAAAAATACCGGAGATGTCCAAACTGTCGTCGGCAGGTCAGGCTGCCAGGTAAGGGGGTTGCAGGTTTGCCAGACAATCTCATGGCAGCAAATATGTGTGAGGGACTGCGAAACCAGGCCACACTGTCAGGGGAAACAACGGAACAGCCCCAGTCTGGAAACAGGTGCAGCTTTCACCCCTCTGAAGAAGTTACACTCTACTGTAAACAGTGCAGTGTGCCAGTTTGTAATGAGTGTTTGGATGTTCACCACAGCGATCATGAAACAATAAGCTTGAAAAAAGCCTCCAGGGAAAGGAAGGCACTGGTTGAAGTTCTTATCACTGAGGGGAGGAACATCTCAGAAGCCTACTTTGCTTTTCTCAAAAGTCTGAGGGAGAAGGAAAAGTCCCTGGATGAACAGAAGCAAGAGGCAGTTAACAGCATCATTCAGGCCTACCACCAATTTCAGAGAGGTGATTTGAAGAGAGACTATGTTTTATTTGTAGACGGATTAAAATACAAGAGAAAGAAAGAAGCAATACAAGAGGAAAGGGACAGACTGCAGGCAGATGTGGATGAACTGTCTGCTGCCTGTGATCGAGCAGAACAAGAATTGCAGCATGTATGGACTAATTTTCTTTTTCAGGAAACCATTTTGGCAGAGTTGGTAGAAAAGCACAGAGGAAAACTCCAGAAAGCAGCACTTGAACAACGTCAGCTTGTAGCTGCTCTCTTCCAGCCCCCAGACACCCAAGTGCTGCCTATGGTAACTGTTGCAGCGATTCTTTTGGTTGCAATCGGAGTCTTATTATACAGTCAACTGACATTTCAGCCTCACCCAAAAACAATACCTTTTGGTGGAGAGGGATCAGGAACAGGACAGCTCCATTTCCCAGTTGGTGTTGCAGTGTCAGATCAGGGGGAGATCTTTGTAGCTGACAGGGGGAACCAGAGGATCCAAGTCTTCACCCTGCAAGGAACATTTGTGAGACAGTTCCCAACAGTCACGTTGTGCAATGAGAAGATGACACCAGATGATGTTGCACTGGACGGAGAGGGGAACCTGTGGGTGGTGGGTACACATCTAAAGTTCTCTAACTTTGCTGTACAGTACAACAAACAGGGCAGGGTGCTGAGGAAGTTTAACCTACAGAAGACTGGGTTTGCCCGAGGAGTTGCTGTGGACACCAGGAGGAACCACATCCTCATCACACAAACCACAGGTGTATGGGACAATAGACATGGTGAAGTGTTGGTGTTCAGACCAGATGGGACACTTGTGAGAACGGTGGGCCGAAAGCAGGGGATGAATCATCCATGGTACATCACTGTGGATGGGGAGGGGAACATTCTTGTGTCAGACTCGCGCAATAACTGTGTCTATGTGTACAACGAGGATGGACAGTTTTTATTTCAGTTTGGAGATGAGGTAACACAGGGAAGTGGTGATGGTCAGCTGTTCTATCCCCGTGGCATCTGTACAGACAGCGCAGGTAACATCATCGTGGCAGACTGGGGAAACAGTCGTGTGGAGATGTTTGACAAGACAGGCAGATTCATCAAACACATCGCTACAGACACTTCATTACTAATAAAGGTAGTGTTAAACTTAAAGTCAAGGGATCCATGGGGTGTTGCCATCGGACCACAGGGACAGCTTGTGATGACTGTGGTTTCTGAGAACGCCACCCACATTATCCCGTCCTACTGAACAGCAAAACAACACCAATTGCTGATACAACTTGTTGGATTGGAAAAAAACTTGCCCAATGGCACTATAACAATCAAGGTTCAGATGACATTATTTGACAAACATATTTTAAAGTGCAGAACTGCAGAAGTCTGCAATGATTAGCAGCTCAATATGATAAAGATCGAAGTATGATATGCTATATGCAGTTGATACTGTAACTGTTACAGTAGTTTGGAACTTCTAGTTGCAGAAATGTGATCATGCAGTCAAGGCAAAAATTCAACAGGAGTAAAATTAATGTAATCGAAATGCAACGAGTATCCAGAGGT